>NW_021632599.1:0-64362 GCF_004799145.2 Neltuma alba
GCCCCTCACTGTAAAGCAAGAGGACGATCAGAACCAGCTACCTCAGGCTCAGGCTCAGGCCATGCCATCCATCAACAATGAACCGACGGTTTTGCGGCGGCAGCAGAGCAACATGAATATTTACGATAGTGCTCCTCGTAATCCATACACAAGATCAGCGCGGCCCCCCTCTGCCGAATCAGAGCCTCCCCTCAGCTCATCGGTTGCCCCCTATGAAGACGAGACTTGGAAATAGTACTAGTAATCTAACCCCGGCATAATAGCTCCCCTCCGGGACTCTTAGCTAACTTCAACATTGGTCCTGGTATTTCCTCCCCATTTCCTTTACTGCCTTATCTCTTTCTTTTCTATTTTGTCTTTTCCTTAATCCAAAAAAAATTTATGTCTTTGGTTCGGCGTAACAACTCTTTAGCAAATTTATGTCTTTAGATTATCTATTCCAGATATTATTTAGCTGCCCGCTCACCCACACTAGTGGGCCTGATTAGTTATGTCCAATTGAGGGAGCGATGATAAAATTAATATGGTCTTGTTAGAATTTCATGGGGGTATATGATATCAATGCCGAGGTCAATATCTGCAGGCTATGCTGCGGCTGTGAGAGGCATGGAAACTTTTGTGGCTGCAGATAACGCTACTGAAGCGACAAGCTTTCCTTCTGCAGGAACGTTGAAGAACCGACCGCCTTACTCGTCAGGGTTAATGTCATCCATAGCTGAAATCGGAGATAAAAACTACACAGAATTAGATAATCCCCGGAAGGAGGCCTTTACTGAAAGCCAGGGCGGTGATTTTATGTCGGGTTTCCTTGAAGATCCTTGGGACGCTTCTGCGATCATGTCTGACAATATTAGTGGTCATAAAGAACAGAGATGATGAGAATGACGCAAAACCATTTTCTGGTTTAAGTGCGGCTGAAGCCAAGGTACCATGCTGTTAGGGTAGACGTGGTATCGTTTGTGATCACTGGAATGTGATTGGTCTGATTTTTGTTGTTTGTGATTGGTCAGAATGAGAGGGGAAGCCAGGGCACCTGTCCTCCTCCATTGACTCATCACTTGAGTTTGCCAAAAACTGCAATGGAGATGGCAGCCGTTGAGAAGCTATTGCAGTATTCAGACACTGTTCCCTGTAAAATTCGTGCTAAGCGAGGCTGTGCCACTCACCCCCGAAGCATTGCAGAGCGGGTAGGCTCTATTTTTCGACCCCACAAACTTTTCCCATTTTCTATGCGTAATCCTTTTAATTTCTCTTCCATTATTTTGACTGGCAAAAACGTCAAAACAATGCGTTTAACTATTTATGGAATAAATGTTGAATCGGGGAAAGGGAATGACTGAGCAAATGAGTGGTGGGTTCAGGTTAGAAGAACTAAAATTAGTGAGCGCATGAGGAAACTACAAGATCTGGTTCCCAACATGGACAAGGTAAGAGGATATAATCAAATAAACCGTTTCTCTCGTGGACACTATGATGAGGCTGTGACATGCATAAGTATAATATTTCCTCCCCTTTCCAGCAAACAAACACGGCGGACATGTTGGACTTGGCTGTCGACCACATTAAAGACCTTCAAAAGCAGATTCAGGTATGGCATAAACCCCACGCATCTTAACTGTGTCTGACCATCTGTCAAATTTGTATATGGATGCGGCACGGTCTATTCAATGTAACTCAGATTCTTCCCACATGATTGTGCAATTGTGCAGAAACTTTTAGACAGCCGATCTGGATGTACGTGTTTGCAGAGGCAGCACCAATAACGGGAAAGAGGGTGGATGCAAGACTCGGCGTTTGTAGAGATTTGTACTAACTAATAATATGTGCGAGTAGATATAAACTGGAGAGCAAGTTTCTGTTTCTGCACTGATTAAGAGAAATACATATTATATATAGCATGTAGACTACGTCCAGTTGAGTTGGTTGTGACTGGGGCAGGGGAGAGAACTGGTTCTCATTATCTCATGTTAAAAGGAGGGAGAGAGACACACACAAACAGATTAATAAGATCCAAATATACAAAGGGTGCCATCTGAACGTAGCGTAGCGTGGGCAAAGGTGCAGGAAGTTTGTGTGTTGTAAGCTGACGGGGTGGGGATGAAAAAATAATATCCTTCTATATATTCCACGCGTTGGCATATAATTAGGATTAAGTTATGAAAGGGGCTAAAAATAAAAAGTATATTTAGTAAAAATTTTACATAAATTTTTGGAATCAGAAGTATATATACTTGTATGATAACAATGAAAATTAAAAATTTGGGCTCATGATCCTTGTCAGCTCACCTCCTTTTCATTTGTCGCTACCGATCACATAGATGGATTATTTGGTGGCTTCATATGCTACTGAGGATGTGACTGAGGCTAACATTTGGTGTTCGCCCTCCTCCTCTCCGATGACCCGTACGGGAAGGACGGTGATAATCTTCCTCTTCTCGTGTCTTTGCTTGCATGCAATTTGTGGGCTGGATTGATTTCTGCTGCCTCCACCAGCAGTTATAATATAATGCGTGCATGCATGCATGTGTTCCTTTGGGGCAAGTCTTGGCCTCTGCCGCCTGAACTTCAGTTGGCACAACCTCAACATTCATCAAGCGTCTAGCTCGCTCAATTTCTTACTACGTTAATCAAAATCAAATAAATATGGATAATTTAGTTCTCATCGCTCGTGAGGGTAATCTGCATCCTGCTTTATTCTTTTTGCTTGCTTCTTTCAATCTATCAGTATGTTATCTCCTACTTCACTTCGTTCTTTTCTGCATTCTACGTGTACACGTATTCATGTAAGGAGAAGGATCCTTTGAAAAATGCAAAGAAAGGCATCGGTCTTTTATTTCTTCTTTCAAGGTGCATGACAGCATAGGGTAACCACCTTACCCGCACCAAATCCGAAAACTAACACGAGGGAGCCAAGCCATGCCAAGGAAGCAATGGTTCAGAGGTTTAACCAAATAAAAAGCGGTGTTGTCATTCTACCAAATTAAAGAGGGCCAAGCTCTCGTTCCTGATCATATATGTTGAGTGTTGTTCACCGTTTCTTATTTCATTCCTTGTGGTTCCCCGAAACAAACTTAATAGCCCCATCCTTTGTTTCGTTCCCTCCCCCTGGCCTCCCGCTAAAAACCTAGAGAGACCCTCTTTTAGATAATACTGTTATGATCAGTATAGAAATCAATGGGAATTTTCTGACACAGCAGTAGCAGCAGATTTTAGGAATGAAGTTGCGGAAGAGATACAGGGGGAAACTGAAAGGTAGAAGAAGAGAGTCACAGATGAATTTCCCAGGAACGGGAGGGACCAGAAAGGAAAGCACACACATCAGATAGCATTGCCTTCATATTGCTGAGATTCCATTCCGCTCCTGCTAATGGCATCATGCAAAGGCGCCCCATTTCTTAACTCCTTGCTTGGATTGGAAAAAAATTAGGAAGGAGAGAAAACTAGAGAGGAAAACATGAGAAGAAACAAATTTTCTCTTGCTTGGATAGGAGAGAAAATAAGAGAGAAAGAAAAAGTGAAAGAAAAAATAAAGTGGATCCCATGTCTTATTTTCTCTCTAAATTTTCTCTCTATATATAGAGAGATTTGAGAAGAAAAATAAGATTTTCATGACTGTCCCTCTTCTCTCTTCTTCTCCATATTTATTTATTTTTATTATATTTAAAAGGTTGTTCACTTTTTATTTTTCTAATATCTTAAAACAATATTTTTATTAAATAATTTGGTTTTAAAACATAATAATCTGAAAAAATATATAAACCAAATAAGTTGATTTCATTTTTTGATGATGCTAATGTTAGTATAATTTTTTATTACAATATTTAATTTAATTTTAAATATGATATATTTTGATAAGAACATTTTAATCATTTAGATATTTGTTAATTTTCTTTTCTCTCTATTTTCTTTCGTCCATCCAAACAAAAAGAATGATAACAACTTCTTTCTAGTTTTATTTTTCTTTATTTTCTCTCTCCTGATTTTCTTTCTTCTAAACTTCAGCAGAGCATAAATGATCACAAGCCACGCGTCATTCTGAGGTCCCACCAATATATGCCGGGTTCATCACAAATACCTACCTGATTTTTAACTCTAATGCTCTTGATTAAACAATAAAAAACGACGCTTTTAACACGGGCCACTTGACAATTTCTTGCTGACTTTCGGAAGTGGCTGCCTCGTGCTCCTTATTGTTTTCATACCTTATCAACAGAAAGGACCTCAACTTCCACAGTGGAAGTCCATTTATTCCAATTGTAAAAGAGGACACGGTAAAGCATTCCAAAAAGCAAATATCTTCTCCGTTCTCAGAAATACCCTTCCTTCTTCTTTCCGGAGATCCGCGCGTCTCCCACAATTATCTCTGTATAAGTGTCCATCGGGGACCAGTATGGCCATGACCGATCCCTTTTTGTCACTTCCGTTGTCAACCACTCAAAAATGGAACCTGGGTCCCCACCCTCGTTTTCTGTAATTGCCATTGTCTTCCATCCTTTCCGATCGTCCACTACCTTGTCCTCTTTTTTCATCTTTTATATGGTAAACTTTGTTTTTGTAGAATACGGGAGGAACGAACGCCAACGGCACCCCCCTGTCGCTCCCTGGAATCCGTGGGCATAATGGTAAACTCCCTTCCTGCCCATAGTGCCAGCCTCATGGTCATGGATATATATATATATATATATGTATATGTATATATTCTAGTATTAAAGTCAGCTTTCTCTCTGGCTCACATGCCGTCCCTTTCCCATTCCTTTAAAGTTATCTGTTTTCTCAAGTACTTGCGCTCATGGCTGCTGAAGAGAGCAGCAAGGGAATTGGGAAGGCAAGGCAGGAAATTGCAGAAGCAGTGCAGCGCCAAGGGAATCCTGTTCACTTCTCTGCCCACGACTACCCTGTTTTCACTCCTGTAAGCCCCTCCCTCCCTCTTTTACATCCCAACTATTCTAACCTTTCTTTCCTTCTTCCTTCTCGTTCCCTCTTCCTCATCACATATACTGCAATAGAATTTTCCACTTCTTCACCTTCCGGGATTCTCGCTTTCTTTTGCTTTTTGGTGAATTTTGGGGTCTATGCCCCAATTCTGTGTTGGTCATCCTCACTCTTTCTCATCCCTGTCATTTGTAAACCAACAGCGGAGTCTGTTCACTGTTGTCTTCCATTGTTTTCGGGCTTGTATCTGTTTTAGTGCGTAATAATTCCCCCAATTTCCGATCAATTTTGTTACTTGATTAATTTATTAGCGATGAAATCATGCACAGAGCTACGAAGACGAACCAGTGGCCGCTTATCAACAGGCAGTATCAATTTGGAACGACAGCCATGTGAAAGCAGGACAAGATACGGAAATCATCGTACCCCACTCCCAGTCAAGAAAGGGGCTGACTCTTGGTTTTGTCAATCCCAGCCTTCAATCCTATGTATGCCCGGCCGACGATTCCAAATCTGTCAACGGTTCTAGTGCCAACAACATTACAGTTCTTCAAACATCACCTGCAAATAGTAATCACTTCTTCAAGTCCAGGAGAAGAAACAGCTTGGACGACTTCAACTCTCTATCCTCCTGCAATAGATGTCAGCCTTCCCTCATCACTGCAGAATCTGAAAACAGAAGTAACACTAACACTTCCGAAGTTCTTGTCCCTTTCACCGATTCTCACTCATCTCTTCCGTCACAACCCAAGAGTAAGGGGATTATTTCTTGGCTATTTCCTCGGCTAAAGAAAAAGCATAGCAAGAATGAGACTTCCCCAAACAGAACTGAATCCGAGGAAGTTTCTCAGGTTCTTAAGGATTTAGGAAACGTATCAATCGAAACACTGAAGAAAGAGCTGATTGAAGCAAATGAGAACAGAGATGCGGCCTTAATGGAAGTTTCCGAGATGAAATCTTTATTTGGGGAGGTTAAACAAAAATTAGAGTACTTGGAGAGTTACTGTGAAGAGCTGAAGAAAGCATTGAGACTAGCAAAGGATTGCCGTGTTCGTGAAAAGCTTAATAATCTGCCCAAGCGAGGAAAACCATCTGATGGGAGTGCGGAAAATGTGATGCCTGTGAGCGAGGGAGTAATGGTAGAGGGGTTTTTGCAGATTGTATCGGAAGCCAGATTATCAGTGAAGCAATTCTGTAAGACCCTTATAAGCCAGATTGAAGAAACCGATCGTGCCTTAACTCAGAATCTGAACCAGCTTCTCCAACCATACAAGCTGTCTCTGAACGCCAAGTACTCAAAGGCTGTGTTATACCATTTTGAAGCTTTCATTAATCAGTGCCTCTACCAAGACTTTGAGAATTGTGTGTTCCAAAAGAATGGATGCCCAAAATTCTTGGACCCACATCAGGATCGTCAGACACATTTCTCATCATTCGTAGCACTTAGGAATCTGAGCTGGAACGAGGTATTGAGAAAGGGAACGAAATATTACAGCGAGGAGTTCAGTAAGTTCTGCGACCAAAAAATGAATTGCATTATCACTTGTCTGAATTGGAGTCGGGCGTGGTCTGAAGAGCTGCTCCAAGCATTCTTTGTTGCTGCGAAATGCATATGGTTGCTTCATTTGCTGGCACATTCCTTCAACCCACCATTGGGGGTTCTAAGGGTAGAAGAAAACACGAGTTTCGATGGGCATTACATGGAAGATATGTATGAGGATAGGCAGAGATCACAAGGGCCAAGCAGGGTGAAGATGATGGTGATGCCAGGGTTTTATGTTGGGGATAGGGTTTTGAGGTGTAAGGTCCTTTGCAGGTACAAGGCTGCAACCTAGGCTGGTAGTTGTTGTTGTCCGTCCAAGGTCTATAACTTGCCAAATGAATGTGATGCCATGGTTCTTGGTTCCCGAGTTTGTGAGACGAGTAAATACTAAATAGGTGTTGATCTGACAGTGAAAGCCATATGCTAAACGTCAAACTGTGTCACTGTAATAGTAAATCATGCATTTCAACTGAGAAGCATATTACGATGCACTTGTGCAAATGCTTTGGCCCTCTTTCTTGGCATTATGAGTTATCAGATTTAGACTGTTGAGTTCTGCACCGACGACACATAGGAAATACTCAATTATGTTATGTGAGAGGAAAACGAAACCTAAAGGAGAACCAATGAAGACAATGTTTTCAGCGTTGACCCAACGATGTGAAATGGGTTGCCATGTATTAAATATTAATGTATATTTTGCTTCATAATGCCTTCCATACTTCACTGCTACAAGTGAGGCTATTCCGCAGACTTTTTTGGATTTAATAAATCTAATTTGTCTCTCTACACAACACCGGCCATTTCTCTTCTTTCAATAAAGCAGGCGCTTGGGAAGGCTAAAGAGGAATTAAAGTAGGGCGTGTTTCTTTATTTGGGAGCTGGGACTACGATTCAACCGAGTTAGGGCTGGTATTTAAGAAAATTACCATTTGATCACGCCGTTATTCTAATTGGAAAAGAACCCCCCGAGAGAAGACACATTTGATTAATATCCTCGATGAGATTATTAATTCAATATTGTGAGAATCAGACGTGACATTAATAGGACCGGTATTAGTTAAGATAATATAATTAAAAAAATATGTTTGCAAAATTAAAATTAAAATATTTACTAATATATTTATTTATATCCTTATCACGTGTGAAGTTTATAGGTAATCACGCCAACATTATAAGAAAATATTTATTATCCATTATATATCACCAAAATCATCCAATATCCCACATTAATTGTTCGGCCGCAAACAAACGCAAATTTTTATTACTTAAAATAATGAATAATTGTGTAAAAATGATTTATATATCACCAAAATCATCCAATATCCCACATTAATTCTTCGGCCGCAAACAAACGCAAATTTTTATTACTTAAAATAATGAATAATTGTGTAAAAATGATTTATTTTTTCCGTCTAAATTCTTACTCGAAGCTATCCAGAATCTGAGCCGCTGATGATTGAGATGAGGCACGGGATGCATTAAAGCAGCGCCTCTTTGCTGGCAAACAACCTAAAAAGGATTGGGTCACGATTTGCGTTGACTGAGGAAAATTCGGCCATAAAAAAAGAAGAAGAAATGTTTGTTTTTGTCATCAAGAAAAATGAAAAAGTTAGCAACATAAATGGGTCCAAGGCCACAAACCTACCCCCACGCCCCAGTCTGGCACTCAGCGAGGAGTCAATTCAAATTACGAATAGATTAATAGGGGGAGCCTGGATTCCGAGGCCACCAACCTCCTCCTCCTCCTCACAGACCGTGTCCGACCATCTTCTCTCTGTGAGACTGTGAACATGGAGGCTCCGGGCAAACAAGACATGGACATAGTGCTGTTCCCTTTCATGGCGCAAGGTCACATAATTCCTTTCCTCGCTCTAGCGCTTCAGTTGGAACGAAGCACAAACAATACCATCACCGTGGTCAACACCCCTTTCAACATCCAAAAGCTGAGGGCCTCTCTCCCGCCACACTCCTCCCTCAACCTCCTCGAAATCCCTTTCCATGCCTCCGACCATGGCCTCCCTCCCAACACCGAGAACACCGACGCTGTGCCTTACAGCCTCGTCATTCGTCTCCTAGAGGCCTCCACTTCTCTGAGGCCCGCTTTCAAGCTCCTCCTCCAAAATCTCTTGGACTCGCAACACCACCGACGGCCACTCTGTGTTATAGCCGACATATTCTTTGGATGGACTGCTGGTGTGGCCAAAGAGGTCGGTGCGTTCCACGTTATCTTCAGCGCTTCTGGAGGACATGGCATGGCCTGTTACTATTCTCTCTGGTTCCATCTCCCTCGTCGGAACGGACAGTGCGATGAGTTTTCACTGCCCGATTTTCCAGAAGCCGGCCACATACACAAAACACAGCTACCGACCAACATATCGGAGGCGGATGGCAGCGATGCGTGGTCATTGTTCCAAAGGAAGAATCTTTCGGGGTGGGCTGACTCAGACGGGATCCTGTTCAACACACTGGAGGAGATTGACTCAGGTGGACTGCACTACTTTACCAGAAAGCTCGGCCTGCCGGTGTGGGCGATCGGGCCTGTGGTCTTATCGACCGGGAGCGGATCACGCGGCAAAGGAGGCGGTGTGAGGCCAGAGCTATGCCGAGAGTGGCTGGACACAAAGCCATGCAATTCGGTATTGTATGTGTGTTTTGGGTCAATGAACACGGTGTCGGCGGCACAGATGATGGAGCTGGGGATGGCGTTGGAGCGGAGCGGAAGGAATTTCATATGGGTAGTGAGGCCCCCGATTGGGTACGACATCAATTCGGAATTCAGAGCGGAGGAATGGCTGCCACAGGGATTCGTGGGGAGGATCCGAGAGTCAGGGAGGGGGCTGATAGCCATTGGCTGGGCGCCCCAGCTGGAAATACTCTCGCACAAAGCCGTGTCTGCATTCTTGAGTCACTGCGGTTGGAACTCAGTTTTGGAAGCGCTGAGTCACGGGGTCCCCATTCTGGGATGGCCCATGGCTGCCGAACAGTTCTTCAACTGCAAGTTTCTGGAGGAACAAGTGGGCGTTTGCACGGAGGTGGCCAGAGGCAAGAGCTGCGAGGTTCGGCATCAAGACATCGCCGCCAAGATTGATGCGGTGATGGCTGATCAGGGCAAAGGGACCCACATGAGAACCCAAGCTCATCGACTCAGAGACATCATAGCTAATGCCTTCCGAGATGAGGATGCCTTTACGGGGTCTTCTATCCGTGCCATGCGTGATTTCTTACACGCTGCGGCCACACTGAATGATCGTTGAAAACAGCATATACCCATTTCATGTATGGACGCATGCCCATACCATCCCCCCCCCCCCCCCCAAAGAAAAAAAGGGTAACCACAAACATAATCTGCTTTGCTGTTTCTGTGCTGTCCTTCGATATCATCTCGTCATGGAAACAATCAACACACTAATAAACAATCCACCATCTATGTTATGGTTCATTGACATTACGAAAAAGAAAAAGAAAATACATTCCCATATAGCGTAGAACTTCAGAAAGCACATAATTTGCTCTGCTATATCTGTGTTTGTTCTTCGATATCATTTCGTCATGGAAACAATCAACCACACCAATAAGCACCCTATCATATGTTATGTTATAGTTCATTGACATTACGAAAAAGAAAAAGAAAATACAATCCCATATAGCGTAGAACTTCAGAAAGCTTTTGGTCGGCAGCATCGCAGCACGTTTTTGCCCTGAAAATTATGGGAGCACCAATTGCCACGAATGACGTTTATGTACACAAGGGCACACCGTAGCAGCCATGCAAACTGACGTGCGAAGCCAGTAATAGCGCATCAGGATGCACGCGAGCTCCCGCCCTCACTCCACCAAAAGCTAACCGATAAACTGGTAGTCAGAGATCGGACATAATGCCACCACCCTGGCGGGATATATAGCATTTCCCCTTCTTCTAGAATACAGTCGACAAATTCCAGGTCTTGCACCTTCGGAAACTTGACTTCATCTATATCGTCTAAATCCACCTTCAAACATAAATTTTCCAATTAACATGGAGGTAAAGATTTCAAAATAAATCAATATCTCATTTTAGAAACAACGACAGTAGATGAACGTAAATAAATCATGCATCGCGGATGTGAGGTTGTAATAACTAGTTCAAGCACGCAAAGCCACTTGGCTGCCAGTGCAAACACTCATCATGGGAAACAGCATAATTCTGGAAGCACCGAGGGCACATTAAATCATACTTTTAGTCTTAGAATTCTTTGGCCATTCAGATACGGGCGCAGAGAAAGTGGTATGCTACCGGCAAAAGCAAACTGCATAAAGTTAGCCAGTTAAATGTCTCAATTTACCGAGTACCTGGCTGGAATTACAAAGCATGGTTTCCGTGTAAGGGTAAAGTTCCTCACAAAAAGATGCAGAGTAAAGCCTGATATATTTCTTTCCAACAACCTGAAATCATCAAACATAATAACAATCCCAGTCACGCTCATACTATAACCGCTGTTCAATTATGTAACGGGTCTTCAGATAGCTTTCAATCCTATAAACCAAGGGGGGAGGAAAAGAAATCCGAACAGGATGTGACCACGTAGCGTCTTGGAACGCATAGAAAGTTGCCAAAAAAACCAATGAACAGTAACAGCGCCAAGTATGGGAATCATTTTTGCATTTGGCTTAAGACATGATTTAAAATTTATAGAACTCGAGGATGGGAAAAAAAATCCATGCACAATACATCAATGTTGTTGACATAAATTATATTCACAATAATCTTTTATCCAAGAAGCATTAGCATATATACTTTGAGAAAGAGCTATCTCCGTGTCTGACCAATAAAGAACGACACTTCAAAATTTTTCTTCAACCATCATGGTGATGATTTTCATTCAACAGGTAACACTATCTCTCATTATATAACAACTATAAAATAAAGGGACAGAAAAGTGTAAAAGTTCTATTTTGCAAATTTTTCCAAGAATACTAAAACCAACTTACCTGCGCTAATATATTATGGTGTGGATCATGGTGTAACGGCGTTACGGTCCCAGCTGGACCAAACCAAGCATTGACAGATCTAAGCTCACCTCCGTCAGTAAAACAATAGTCTGGTATACAAATATCTTTTCGAAGCTCAGTTATCTGTCATGTCAATAACATCAGTAACTAAAAGCAGTACTGGCATGCCTAAATTACATAAGTTGGGAATGCAAAAAGAAACAACTATATAATATAAACCTGATCTGAAGGGGGAAAAAAGGAAAAAGAAAACCTGATCAAATAATGGATGCTGAGCCAGATATGTAGGATCCCACGAAGCGCAGCCAGGAGATTCAATCCGCTGAAGAAACTCAGAGAATGTAATTAGCTCTTGCTTCCACTCTGCGCATAAGTAGTTCTTCCCAACCTGTAAAGCAAGCCAACATGACACCTTCCTTCAAAAATTTATTAATTGAAAAACATAGCACAATTTAATTATTTTTGCCCACAACGTGCATGTAATTTATGATTAGCAAAATAAATTATTTAACCCCAAAAATATACATGTAAGTTAAGAGAGGCACCAGGGGGGAAGTTAATTTACAGTTTGGCAATCGTAGCTATGGCAAGTGTTATACAAAAATACAGAGCACTGTATTTTCAGGAAGGAAAATGTACTCCCCCCCCCCTCTTGTCAATGGAAATCAAACAAATGCAACCGCTCTCTCATACACTACATTTGTTTTTCAAGTGAGAGGAGGTGCATTATTAACAAAAGTAAGCAATTAGAGTAATTACCTCAACTGGAATTGTGCGGTCACCTGCAACTCTTTTCAAATAATCTACGTTATTCCATTTTGCCTTGGCTGGCCAGTGATCCATAGAATCACTGATAATAACTGGGGAACGAGTCAGGTAATAGTCTTTTAGAAATCTTTCCAATGACAGAGCCGACTTCTTCATCACAGTTTTACTTGACAAGGACTTGAAAGGTAAAAATTGGAGTGCCTACAAGTGTAAAAGCTATAGCATAAACATTAGAAGGGCTGTGCAATGTGGTGGTAATCACCTCATTCAAATCCAATATCCTAAGAACAATTAGGAAGGAGACAGAAATTTAAAAGAAAAGGCCTAAAATATCTACATTGATGGATTATCATCTTGTATGGCGATGCTATTTGTTCTGACATTTTTTTTAGGATTTCAAACTAAGGTGAAATTTCTATTACATCCAAATTCTTGTATACTACTTCAAAAAAGAGTTAGAGGGAAACCAGAGATGCATCATTATCCCAATAAAAGTTCTTGCGCGAACTAAAGGCATTACAATGTCCGGTGAGTATTGACCATTGATCAACTCCTCAAATTTTGCCCGACAAGTTCCAATTCACGACGACATTATTCTATGGAAGGTACAACAACAAAATACAGTTGATCATCCAAATAAGTAATTAATGCCGAGATGGCGCATAGTATGAAACTATATTGGATTGTTCATCAGGCTTCATAGTAACACAAAGCCAAAATCTTCATTAAGTTAGAAGGACGTACAGACCTCACCTCAGTGTTATTAAGTTGCTGACGAATAAGTGGATGCTCATGCTTTTCCAGACCTTCATAGCAATCTTCAGAAACCCCAATGTTTCTGACCTTTATCGAAACTTTCTCAACAGCGGAGTCCAAATCCTTCCTTAGAAGCATCCCTCCCATGATCAGACCCATATCCAAAGACTTGAGGGCCTCCTTGAACTCACCAATTCTATAATGGCACTTGGCCACGAGGAGGCAAGCCATAGAATATGCATCACGCCACACAGGGAGGACAGAGTGCCAGGGCCCCGAGTGAAGCTGCTCCCACGCCATCTCGCGAGCCGCTTCAGCAGCGCGAAAGTCACCAGCGGCCGCCAAGAACGCCATCCTGACATAAGCGTAGCCTCCGTGCTCGGAAATGGACTGAATAAGCCCCGAAGACTCCCTGTCTAATGTCGGAGTGTGAAGGTCAGGCGACTCAAGGCCGGCCATGGGGGAGGCTGCGATGGTTGACGACACTGGTCGCGCAGCACTCGCGGCGGTATAATAAACAAGAGCCCGTGAGATATTTCTTCTGTATCTTGCATAAAGCGAAAAAGATCCAACGCCCCGACCCCGACTGATATTTTCTGCTTCCCCTCAACGAAGATTCTAGACTAAGCCCCGACAGAGAATGTGTCATTTGCGTAACTTATTGGGAGAATGAGAATTAACGACCCCGCTAAAATGAAAAATGATAGTTTGGCACCTCAAATTGTCAAAATTGCAGCTTGGTGCCAACAGAGAAGGGTGAAGGGTTTGGTCTCGTCAAGGAACAAAAAATTAGACTGGACACTAAATCAGTTGAGATAATGATTCAAGAGTTAGTTGGTCGGACTGAGGTCAACTCAGGATCCAATCAGTCATATTAAAATAATATAATTTAATTAAAAATAACAAAATATAACAATATTAAAAATCACTAATAACAAAATATAAGAAAATATGATAATAATTTGATTGTAACAATAACAAAATATAACAACATTGAGAATTTTGATCTTTATGATTTATTATTAATTAAAATTAATAATTATCGATACCAAAGTTATCATTAAAATTCATTTAAATTTATAGGGGCTGATATATTAAGAGCTGCATGAGAAAAAAAATAAAACTAATAACAACCTAATCATTCAAATCGGTTTATTACCGGTTCACACCTGTTTGACCGGTTCAATTCCCTCCCAATTTAGTATTCAAACCAAACCAGTTCACTGACCGGTTCATCAATTTACCGGTTAAACCGGCTTGTCCGAACTGGTTTTGTGTTCACTGATCTCGATGTTTATCTCTTTTTTGTTTTTTGACCAATAGTGCTTATCTTTTCTCTTTAATTATCTAGATCTGGACAGTTTAGATTTAATTTCCTTTCTATTTTTATTTTTTCAAAATAATTATTTTAATAGGTATAGAGTATTAGGATCTCAAAAAAAACAATCACTTAATTCACTTAATCACTTTAACTTATGTTTCATACTTCCATTTGGGCATATAATACTATACTTCTTTAATCACTTTAACTTATAAATTTCTCAAATTTCTATTGTAATTGTTTTTCATATTGGCAGTGAATATAAACCCTCTTTGAAATTTATATGAGCCCCACATATACTGTATACATATCTTGATCAATCAGAAGAATATTAGAGGAGAAGAATTGCATTCTAATAATCAACACATATATGCAAGCAGATTTTAATTATTTATTTTATGTGTGTAAAATTTACAAACAAACATTGTATATACATGTGTATATGGCTATAAAAAATAACCAAAGTCAGGTGTGCTGCAATGAGATGATGCTCATTAATTAAATCACTTAATTCCCTTGATATATGTAATTCACATTTATAGTTTTTGGTTCATGTTATATAAACTCCTGTCTTTTTGACTAAATTGCCCATGAAACTCTGAAGAACTTATGAGAGAAGACCTGAGATGTCCCCAAAACAAGACATACTCAATACTTCTCTGGCTTAGTATATCTATTATTAATGGCTTAATAATTCTTTGAATAAAACATCACATTTTATGCTTCGGCTTCAATTATATTTCAATATTTAAAATGACATATGCTGATGTATAATATAATGAGAAAATGAGAATATTATGCACTCTTATGATTACAATATTATCTTGAGATTTTCTTGTGTAAAGATTAGGGGTGAATATGAATGATTGCAAAATTAGAGTTTTTTATTTTTATTTCATCCAAAAAAATTGGACAGGATTTCTTAGTCCCTTACCGAGATCAAGACAAGACAAGACAGAAGTCCCATATCATCTCTGTTCACCGTAACTGGGATAAGATTGTCCCACTCTCATCCCGTGAACACCTCTAATTAGTGGAACCGATGATATGCGATGGAAGTCACGTCTTATCCCGCAAACAACGATATTGTAATCCAAGAGACGGCTTGCTGTTTCACAAAATATCAGGCTAATGTCATCATATGGGGAAGAAATAGTGATAACCTATGGGTTGTCTCAATGTTGGGGATACCGAAAACCCCCTCCTTGTTCACAGGGGAATGAATAATAATAAGTCAAATCTCCACATCAGCCTAAGGTGCCCACGTTTCAATTGCCTTCCTCACCCGAGTCTGAACATTCTCGTCAACCAACGTCACCAATCACCCACATTGTATATGAAGCAGGTTATTAACAGAAAAATCGGCAGCATCTGCGCTGCAGAAGTCAAATACAGATCGATGTAAGAACTAAAGATGGGATGAATGAAAGCTCTCTTGAAAAACATGTATACCGGCATTCTGCTGTCACACGTAGAAAGAGGAATAAGGCCATGGATTTTTATTAAACTTGGAGTTACTTCTATCAATGTTTAATTTAGCCAGTACAACAAAATGACTAATTAACATGAAACTCTGGCAATAATCAATGACAATGAAACGGTACACCTATATCACAAATTCATGGTTTCATTCTTCCTCCTGCTGCTCTCTAAATTGATGACATCTAACATTAAGATTATCACTTCTCAAATCGAACAGCACACTGATACTGATCTGGGAACTTTCACCCAGCAGAACAATTTACCGCCAGAATTTAAAGTTCCTGGTGAAGGATGGGAGTCAAGAAACAGAACTAGAACAAGCCATTCTACTGAGGGTTGATTTGGGAAAATTTAAGAGAACAGCACTTACAATCTCTGCCCCAAGTCCCCAGTTCTAAAATCTATGCCCCAAAGTATTCCATCATTTCATCATCACCCAGGATGTCATCAAGGTCAAATGGCGGAGTGCTGAGTCCTCCAAAATCTAATGACAGGCCATGGATTGGCGATCCAAGGAAAGGGTTTTCCATAGGTCTTTCTAGCTCATTTTGAAATGTATCTTTTACATAGTACTGCAAGTCTGCTCCAGTAATATCACCCCCTTTCATATGTACAGCTGGCATGGGGGCTGCATCATTCCCTTGCCTAAACAGTTCACTGTTTCCAGATTGCAGTAGCTGGCCTTCGTAATTGGGCCTGAATCCTGCTGCTGAATCAGAAGCATTACAAGTATCTTGATGATGTGTATCAGGATTTTGCATTGCATCATAGTGCAATGTTCTTCCATTCACATGCATGCTTTCTGAGGTAATTATATCGTTCGAATTCAGGTAAGGGTAGTGACCAAATTCATGACCTGGTATTTGAGTTGTCACCTCAAGACCTTTCTCCAAGGGTGTCAGAGCAGAATCTGTGTCATTGACCTGTTCGCTTCCCTGAATTTGGAATCCAGTTACTGGTACTTCCTTCTGGGTCTTATTTAGCAGAGTGCTTATAGGCTCAACATGCAAGGGTTCATTTTCAGATGGTGCAGGTATTTTGTCAGAGGCACTTGATATCAAGCGGGGTTTTTTCTTCCAGCGTTGCTTCTCAGGTCGCTCTTTATCTTGGACACAATCAGCACTTGTTCTGCGTTTATCTAATGAATCAATATCCATCAACTGATTTTTCCTATTATCTTTAGAAGAAACAGAACCAGCACCGTCATCAGCACCGTCAACATCATAGTTGCTATCACTGCTACCAGGCCCTTGCGTGGTTTCAACAGGTACACCGGGCCGTGTTTTAGTTATTCCAGATGAACCATTATCACTACTAGACTGCCTAATGAGAGCTTCTTCTCGACTTAATACTCCTAACCAAATTGCACTTTCCTTTGCTGTCATCTTGTCCTGCAAACACTTTGACTGGCGGACATGCCTCCTTATTTTTGCAATGTTTGGTGACATGTGCTTTATAACTGCAGTTAACACTCCAACTTTCCACATCTTCTTCAAATCATGTGGCTTCTTATAAGGAGGACTCTGACCATGGGGTAGGCCTAATTGTACCCACCAATCTTCATTCCCAGTTGGCCACCAAGGTGGAGGAACACCCTTTTCCAATGGATACTTCCGCTGAGGAGGATCACAATGTTGCATCAGAGAAGAAAGAAGTGACCCAAGCGTTGCATCTTGCAGGTCCTGGAGAATGCTATGTGAGTTCCCATTGTGTTTGTTATCAGCCTCACTCATAGCGAGACACTCCGCTTCATACTTGGCTATAGCTGCAGGACCATTTTTATCAAATTTTACCTTCTCTTTCCACCAAGCTCTAATGTTATCTGAAGCACCACTCACAGGCTTACCCTTCTCGGGAATAATTCCATACACAAAACCACGGGCTTTACAAACTTCCATAAGCTTCAGCATATACTTGAGGATCCCATCTTGTGCTCTGGACATTTTTTTCCTGCGAGCTTGATCGGAGGTTTGCTTGGACTTTTGCTTCTCCAAAGTCTGCTGCGCGGCCACCTTCTGCCTTTCCTTGATCCTTTTGAGTTTGATGCGATCCTTAAACATCCGCCTCTCCAATTCCTCTGGTTCAATCTCTTCATCACTGACATCTTTCTCCGCTATGGTTTCGCATCCAATGTCATCAGCTTCTATATCCGAACTGTAGGTCAATGTGTCACCATATATCAGAAGAGTATTCACTGAATTAAGTAAGAAAGCCTCTCAGTCTGGCTGCTGAGAATATCTATTGAAATGAAACATGGAACGGATTTGGAACTCGCAAATTAGAAAAGGCTATCTTGAATTGCTCTCCAAAGACAGGACTGAACTTACATTTATAAAATGTTCATTGTGGCATACGGAAAGGAGCAAAGAGCAAACTCTTATAGTATAAGAAAAACTAATAACCAACGGTCAAAATTTCAATCCTTTCCTCCCATCGTTTCTCAGAAACCAATTTAACAAATTAATGCTCAGGATTACAAAGCAGACATAGATTACATATAATACTTGAAACTGTTATTAAGTTGTCAATGCCCTCGGTGGAATCAGAAAACTTGAGAGCCTCAGGGAACACTCATCGCAATACCAAAATACAACAAAACTTAAAAATTGTTCAAATTTTGTTTCGAATGAATCTGTATGACCCGTGAACTTCAAAGAGCGAACAAAAACAGCTCTCAGACATACAACTGGCATAAAAGAAAAGGCAAAGTATACCGTAAAATTTTTTTGAATAGAAATAAAAGAAACTTCAAAAATAGAAGTAAAGTAACGAACTTGAAACTCATAACAAAATCAACAGGCATTACTCATACCCAACGTCAACTCCAATTTCTTGGATTTCACCCATCTATAAATATGCAGGGGACAGATGAGTGCCAAAGTCGATCTAATCGAGTCGTTTACAGCGTCCCGATTATGAAAATCGAAGGGGGCGATGCGAGAGGGAAGAGAATCCACCTAAAAATATGAAGTGCCCAGACGGGGTTTTGACTTTTGCTTTTACGGGTAAATCCGAAGGAGATTGAACGCTGCGTTGCTGCGACGGGAAAAGTGGTTTTGATCTTTGGAGATGGAGATGGGCAGAGAAAGGAGGGAGATGCCAAACCTCATACGACAATTGGGAGAAAATCAGAAAATCACTTCGTACTTCGGAGGCCGCAAGATCCCCTACAGCGCGCCTCTAAATTTCTAGGGTGGATCTTCGCGTTCTCCTTTTGCTTCTTTTGAAACAGGGACTCAGATTGTTAAATTTAAATATTTAAATATAGTAACCCATGCATGAATTTTTATTATTCATTGTCGATTTTTAGAACACAAATTAAAATAGAGGTAATTTTTAAAAAAAGATTGTTGAAATAATATATTCTTTCTTAACAATTTGATGAGAAAAGGGTGTGGAAAATTTATTTCAAGTTGAAATCATAACAGATTCCAGATTGCTGTTGTTAATAAATTCCACAAAAATGGAAAAGTGCTGGAGTATTGGATGCTAATTACGTCTTTTATACTGGTCAAGCAGCAGAAAGTTTTTGTTGATACTGTTTATCTTTTAATGAGTTGTGCTATTTATAACTCACGAATAGAATAACTTGTTACGCACATTTCAATGTTTTTAATATAGAACTTATCTGCTTTAGAAAATATGATGATTTATTAGAATTTTAATATGACATATATCCATATAGACCCATGCTTCCATGCACTTGCTTTCTCTCGTATGTTGCTATTCGCGTCTACTCCTCATTTCTGTACACTTCTTTTACCCCAAATTACAAAAACAGAAACCTCGTTCGCATCGTCAAACTTCCAAAATAAAGAGAAACCCAAACATTCGTCTAATTGAATATTACAAAGTTATGGGGACAATGGCCACCCCTTACATAACAAAATAATAGACTAATGCTAATATTTATTCCAAGCAAATATTTATCACTTCTTTGTTCCAGCGGAGAGATCGCAATTAAATCTAACTAGTTTTTCTTCAGGAAATTCTTGAACCAGTGAGCAGACAATTTAGGGTATCTTTTCAAGTCATCATTGTAATCAACGAAGTTGATTCCAAATCGTACAGTGTATCCTGAATCCCATTCCATGTTATCCAACAATGACCACGCGAAATATCCCTTTACATTCACACCGTCCCTTACACGTACAAAAAGCCAACCAAAACATAAGAATTAAAATGTAACAATGAATACTTTTGAAACAATAGACATATATGTGTGTGTGTGTGTGTGGGGCGAGAGAGAGTTCTTTTCATAGGGTGCTACTTACCTAATAGCAGTTTGAAGATAATAGAGATGACGATAATAATAATCAATTCTATAAGTATCCATAAGGGCTTCCTCAAGTGATAGTGTTGGATCATTATATTCGTCATATCCTACAATATGCACCAACGTAATAAAATTCACTTAATTTTCTCCGGCATTTAACATTCACATCAACAATGCATGCATGCAAAAAGAAATATGACCAACGTAATACCGTTTTCGGTGATGTAGATTATGGGGTTGTTGTACTTTCTCTTAATGTAGAGCAGCAGTTTTTGAAATCCTCTTGGATAAATGCATAACCAGTCTGAAGCACCCTGTACATAAATGAAGGGTTGTGTAATATTTTTTTATGATTCACTGAGTAAAAGAAGACCATAAAAGCACTGATATGCATCTGCAAATAAAGTGGCACAGAGATACCATTGGTCCAAGGGGCTTCCCATCACGGTTATCTGTCATAACAAAACAAAATGCATGCTTTTACAACGACAATCAGAGTGTTGTTTTTCTTGAATTCTTTTAAGCCATCAGAACTGAATTAGTCCTTACATACACAAATTTATAATATCTCATATATGCTATTCTTACTTGTAACATTAACTAAAGAATCAGTCTGTAGGCTTGGTTTGCTGGGATTATGTAGTTGAGGTGCATCAGCAGCATAAAAGGATGAGTAGTAGTTTAAGCCAAGGAAGTCAAATGACCCTTTAAGTAGCCTGGATTGCTCTTCAGAGAACTTTGGCAACCGGTTTCCTACTAGAGATTGCATGCTTCTCGGGTATTCACCTTTTGTGAGTGGTTCCATATACCTGAGATCAAAGATAAGAAGTTCATGTACCCACTTGACATTTGTCTTCTTTCCACTATCATCTGCTTGATTCTGCTGCTTTATCCAATATAAAATTTTGGCGCTCCTTAAGTTGTACCCAGCCCCGAGTCACAAGAAGGGGTCCATAAAAAGGCCCACCAAATATCTTTAGAATCACGAGGGCTCACATAATTCAGTGGTAATGGTCCCAAACTAGCCTAACAACTTCAAAGGAATCTTTCATCAGAGTGAAAAGCGATAGATGCAAGGAAGCTAATCTGTCCACGTAGTGGTCAAATTATTTTTATTCAGTTTTAACAGGACCAGCTTTTACTCTTAACCTTTTGCAACACGATAAAGAAATGTAATGCCGAACATATAGAGTTCTTACCATCCAAACATGAAGTCAAGAGCTCGGTCAGCAGCATCAGAATCTGATTTGCTGTTGGATAATGGTACGAACCAGTCAGAATTTAGGGTTATGCCTATCATACCCTTTTGAGAAGCCTGCGCACTTATTCAAATATTCTGGTTATTTGCTAATAATTCTACTTCACCTATGAATATGTTTACTTCAGTGTTTGGCCATTCTATTAAAAAAGTCAAATTATCAATTCTTTTGGGCTCATATTTATGAAGTTATATTCTTAATCAGATCCAGCACCTGATACTTGATCTTATACGCTTGAACAGCAGCTGCATGAGCAAGAAGTTGATGGTGGGAAACCAAATAGGGCTCTGTCCCTGAATCACCACCGGTGCAATTCATCTTCAGCCAAGCAGAACACCGACCAGGTGCAAACCTGCCATTTGCATAGCCATTCTTGCTGACACTCCTTGGTTCATTCAATGTAATCCAGCTCTTGACCCTATCGCCAAATTCCTTGAAGCAAAGCTCGGCATAGTCCCTAAAATCCTCTCTGCACATAACTTAAATCGAAGCCGTTAGACCTTATTTATGAGAATTCTTTCTCAATAGTCTTACAGTGGAAATCGAGTTACTTACACAATGTGAGGACTTAAGAAGCCGCCATACTCTTCTTCTAAAGCTTGGGGAACATCCCAATGGAAAATGGTTACAAAGGGTTTCAGGCCTGAATTAATTTCAAAGGTTTGTCATGTTTATACCTTCGTCATAAATATGATACTACTACATAATAAAGGGATAAACGAAATCAAAATTTAATTTTGACCATTAGCCAATAGCTCGTCGATGAGGTTGTTGTAATACTTAATTCCTTCCTGATTAACACCTCCTCCAGCCTTTCCTTCTGCAGAAAGTCATAAAAATTTAAAAGGGTCAAAGTGAAACGGGTACCTAGTAAACAACATCAGAGGCACGTGAAATAACATTTGACTTACTCGGCAGTATTCTTGACCAAGAGATGGAGAATCTATAAGCGTCCATATTCATATCTTTCATGATCTTGACATCTTCCTATAATATGTGACAATCTATCATCATACTATAATGAAAAACAAATGAAATGAAAGAAAAAGATCTTCAAGATTAGAGTTTGAAATAATCAGCCAGTCATGAGAGCAGATGTCAATTTTTGTGTTCAGCCATCAGTCATGTGGGCCAGACCTTATACCGATGGTATGAGTCATCAGCTACGTCTCCATTGCTTCCTCCTTTTATTTTTCCTGAAAACCAGATCAATTTAAACTATTCATGTCAGTCAATCAATAAAGAGTACGTATTTATAGTTGTCTAAGATGAAAATAGCGTGAACAGAAGTCTGAGAATACTTTGACTGGACTAGCTGAAAGAAAAAATCAATAGCTTGCTCATTCAGTGGCATCCAAAACCCCAAATTGAGTTATCCAAATAACAGGGGTTGGTAGCAAATCAAATAAAGTTAATTATGCACAAAAATAGGCAGAAATTATTATTCTCTCTGTGAGCGCGCGCGCGCGTGTTCAACAGAAGCAGAAAAGAGTGGGCAAAATAGTTTGGAACAGGAAGGCCGATACCTGTGAATTTATGGGTGAAGATATCCCAATTACTAGGTCCTTTACCATCTTCATTTGCCGCGCCTTCGTACTACATAACGCATTGATTCAATTAATTGTACATAATACATATGGTTCAAATCAAGATAGAACTGTGGAGCCAGAGTATAGATGGACCTGGTAGGCGGAAGATGCGGTCCCGAAAATGAAGCCCACAGGGAAACTGGCGCGATTAAGAGAAGAAACGTCAAGGATGGGTGGAGTTGCAGCAGATTGCATCAAAGTGAGGGCAAGCAGGACCGAAAGGCGAAGGAGCAATGCCATAAAGTAAAGTAACTGAGTTCTGTGTTCTCCCATACCCAGCATCTGGGCTACGGGAAATCGCATTTCTTTCTGAACTGCACTAAACAATTTTGATCCGATATCATCGAGAGCTACGCGTTATGAAGAGCATATTGGCCACAAGAATTCTTATGATGCTTTCGCCCCTAAGATCCTGGAAACGGGGAAAAAATTAAACTGTAAACCCATAAACAGTAAAATCTGAGCGAGTGTTGTGCGCGTAAATTGCTTTTCCGGCGCACCCCGGAGCAAATGGATGAAGGAATTTTGATGTCGAGACTAAAAGGAAAATGAAGATTAATGCTTCGACCGAGCTTGGAACAACCTTAGCAATTCCCAGAGGATGCTGGAGCAACCTAAAGCGGGGAAATTCAGGCGCTTCGCTCAAGGGACCACCCAGATCATGCCACATCATCCGTCTTGGCCATCTCAAGGGCATCTCCATGGCATCAGTAGAGTACGGCATCTTCAAACTTGTCATGTCAGATATTTGAGATTTAAATGGCGGCTTTAAATCTAAACACTGGTAGTTCCTGACATGCGACAGTCTGAGTGAGACGGTCCTGTGCGGAAGTTCAAAATATCGGAACGCTTGAATTAGAGCGAATTTAAAGCCAATGAACCGTAAGAATCTCTTTTCCCGGCTTTATCAGCGACTACACCACCTCAGCACATCGGCCACAGCGTAGGCCTTGGCGCCAATCTGGCAGGCCCGCCTTTCTCCTTAATTAATTACATCTTAATTCTTAATATAATATCTCATATCCTAATTATAAAAATTAGTTGACTAATTTAAAAAGATTTAAAAAAAAAATTAAGGGTGTGTTTGGGTGACATCCCAAACCATGGTTTGGGGTGTCAATCACCCAAACACCCCCTCTAAAAACCAAAACCATGGTTTTGACTCCAAAACCATGGTTTTGGAAAAAGCAAAATTTTTTTGCTTTTGGAAAAAAAAGGGAGAGTGTGAGAGCCTATATGATATGTATCTTGTTATTTTTTTATAAACATATTTTTTGATAAACATATTTAATCTTATATTTTATAAATATATATACACATTAATTATTTATTAATTATATTATCTTATGTATTATTAATTATGTTGGTAAAAAATATATTATTAACAATTTTATTCCTTCAAATTAAAATATATCATAAAATCTATTTTTTCTGTAATTATCATATTAACTTATGTCTTTTTTTTAGTAATTTGTATATATAAAAAGTGCTTATGATAACAACTATCCAAACACTCTCATTTCTCAGAATCACTTTTTTACAAAATCTATTCTTCACAGAATCTATTCTCCCCAGAATCTATTCTCCAGAATCACTTTTCCAAACCACGGTTTGGTTTCATCCAAACACACCCTAAGTTAGTTATTTGTAACAAATATGTGTTATCTTTTATGAAATATCATTACTTATCAAGTGTAATAACTAGAACTACTATTGTTATAAGGATTATTTTAGGAAAAAATACATAAATATAAGAGACAAAGTGAATTGAGGTATTATATTTAGGACCAAAATAAAAGTCAAACAAGGTCTTATATTAAGGACCAGAGATAGTAAAATCTATTTAACTAATTTTATTATATTAAAAAAGTTAGGTAAATTAATTAATTATAAGAAATGTGGCATATTTTTCCTAAAACACCATAATCATCTTTCTTAATATCTTCCCTTCCTCACTTACTTGATTATGATTGAGGGAGTATCTATAAGGGTAATTTAAAAAAAATTGATAAATATAAGAAATAAGTCTTATATTTATGACCAAAATTAACTTAGTAATTAGGTAATATATTAAGGATGAGAGGAATACAAATTTTTTTGGGGAAAAAATACCCGGAGTTCATGTAATATTTATTATAAAATAAAAAATTAATTTTTCTTTTAAGAATTACATAACAGAGTACACGTACACGTATACTTCCTCGCAATGGCGCCTCTATGCTTTATACTACTATTATAGTATAACTATATCCTTCCACTTGGTTGGCCTCCTTCCAAAAGTCAAAGCCAATATGTAGCCAAGTATAATCATGTTTTGCTCTGAAAGTAGTAACAATAGAGGAAAAATCATGACATTATTATTAATACGTGTTACTAGCTCGGATCCTAATTATAAAATTAGTTGACTAATTTGAACAGGTTAAGAAAAGAAGTTAAATTAATTATTTGTAATAAATATGTGTTGTTTTTCTTAAAACATCTTTGCTAAACAAGTGTATTTGTTATAACTATCATTGTTAAGAGGACTATCTTGAAAAAAAAAAGTATAAACATGAGAGACAAAATAGATTGAGGTTTTATATTTAGGACCAAAATAAAAGTCAAATAAGGTCTTATATTAAAGACCGGAGGTAGTATCTTACAAATGAAATAGACCATTTATTTTATCCCTTTTGGTTTGTTTTTAATATTCTGTATGTCACAGGGTAGAAGAGAAAAGAAGACCACGTATATTGTATATATACAGCATCGATGGTCGATAGCTTTAATATGTACTATCGTGAGTACTGCCGTGATGATTAACAGCAGCACATTCATGTCATGTCATTGTTTATTGCCTTACTGAGAATCATTTGGCACACAAAATTAATTAATTACTATCCGCGGTCCTAATTATAACAGAGGATTGTTATACTTAGCCTTGACGTAGAGCAGCATACGACCAATCAGATGCTGCCTGCGCAGGCATGGAAATAATTAAATACAGCTTGAAGCTCAGCAGATAGTAATGCTAATGCACGCAACCAGAAGAATTACGCACCCTTGGACCAATTGGGATCCCGTTGCGCTCAGCTACCATCCATAGCATTTTTCAATTGTATTGATTAACACGATTAGGTAAATACTACAAGGTCAAAGACAATTAATTAAGCGAAAGGAAAGATAAATAAGTAGAGGCGAAGTCAGAATAGAATACTCGTGAGATTGGCGTGAGAGTCAGTTTGATAGGAGGGTCTGGCATTGCGGAGGCAAGGTACATTGGCGGCATAATTAGCAGTGTTAGTAGTTCATGCCAAGAAAGTCGAAAGAGCCTTTGAGAAGGTTGGATTCTTTCCTCGACAACTTTGGTAATCGGCTTCCCACTAATGCTCTCATGCTCTTCGGGTAATCTCTTTCTGTCAACAGTCCCATAAACCTGCATATATATATATACATATATATATAAAATCCAAGATGAAATACTAGCTAGGGTTGAATTTCTTAAAAACCTCTTCTTTTGCTTTTGTGATCACCCAGTTGCTAATCAGTACTTAATTGATTACCATCCAAGCATGAAATCAACAGCTCTTGCAGCAGCATTTTGACCAGATTTCTTGTTGGACAAGGGCAAGAACCAGTGGGATACCAAGGTTATGCCTATCAATAAGTAGTGGGATTCCTGCACATAGCCAAACACGCAAGCGCAGATTAAACATGTACACATATCAATAAGTAGTGGGACTCTAGTTGATTATGTTGAATGCGTATATTGAAGGGAGAGAACTATATATGTCGTGCATGAAACTTAGAATTGTAGATTTGGACGGCAGAAGCGTGAGAAAGAAGGAGGTGGTGAGCAACAAGATAGGGCTCGGTGGAGGCATCGCCGCCAGTGCAATTGATGAGATAGAGCCAGGCGGAACATCGACCCGGTGCCAACTGCCCCATCGCATACCCACCACTGCTATGAGTCCGTGACTCGTTCAGCGTTATGCAGTGCTTCACTCTGTCCCCAAACTCCCTGAAACATAATTCCGTGTACTCCCCAAAGTCCTTCCTGCAGCTCCGTTAATCATTCCTTAAATCCTTTCCTATTAATTGAGTTTCCCATTTCTCGATCACTCACGCTATGTCAGAGCTCAAGAAGCCCCCATACTCGTCCTCCAAGGCTTGCGGAAGATCCCAATGGAGGAGCGTTGCAAATGGTTTTAAACCTGTGCGTCCGTCATTTTTTGCCCATCGTTAATCTCCCACCCCCGCACATAAATAATCTAAAAAAAAATTACTACCTCTAGTACTTAATATAAAAATTAGTTAAACTTTTAATTTAATCCTAAATATAAGACTCTAGTGCCATTTGTCTCTTATATTCATTTATTTTTTTAAGGTAGTTTTTGCAATACTTGTATGTTAATGGTTTCATCAAATACTAAAGCTAATATATTTGATTAGCAAGGATATTTTAGAAAAAACAACACCAATCTATTACAAATAACTTATTTAACAAAGTTTATTAGTCTGTTAAAATTAGTCAGCCAGTACTTATATTAAGTATTTGAAGTAGTAAAATATAAGGATCGGATAATCAATACTAATAAAAAGTTGGCTCCTGACCCTTGGCCAGTAGCTCGCTGATGAGGTCGTTGTAATATTTGATTCCCTCTTGCCATATGCCCCCACTCAGCTTCTCCTCTGCGCGCACACAGTAGTAGTAGTAATTATAATAATAATAATCCATCGAGCTCGTCTAACTAAAAACTCTACAAAGTATATATTGAAGTCATAATAACACAACTTGAAATTTTGACTTACTCGGCAGGATTCCTGACCAAGAAATGGAGAACCTGTAAGCATCTAAATTCATATGCTTCATGACTCCAACATCCTCCTGTGTCAGGTCAAAAGAAATGGGCAACGGTTGTATAAAAATATGTACACTACTAGCTCCAGTTTCTAATAATATAAGAAGCAGTTGATTAATTTTGATGGGTCAATAAAGTTTGTTAAGTTAATTATTTGTAATAAATAAGTACTCCTCCGGTCCTAATTATAAGACCCAATTGACTTATTTGAGGAGATTAAGGAGGTAAGTTAAGTTGGTTATTTATAATAAATAAGTGTTGTTATTCCTAAAATATCCTTGCTAATTAAGTATATTGGCTCAAACTATCATTATTAGAAGGATTATCTTGAAAAAAATACATAAATATAAGAGAGAAAATAGATTGGGTCTTATAATTAGGACCAAATAAAAAGTCAAATTGGGTCTTATAATAAGGACCGGAGGAGTATTATCTTTCTTAAAATATTTTTGCTAATTATATGTATTAGCTTGAAACCATCACATTATTTTATTTGTAAATTGGAGATCGATTCAAAAAACAAGGGGCTTAACACGTTGATCATCCCCGTTGTGAAAGTAGTGCTGAGACGTTTACATGATAAATGACCCCTGTTAAATAATAAAGGAAGTGATTAAATTATATATTTTTGGAGGATTGAGGTCATTAAAATAATTAGTTTGATTCCTAGATTGACCTATGAGACACCCTCATACTTTATACCGATGATATTCGTCATTAGCTACATCTCCGTTGCTGCGATCCGATATTTTTTCTGCAAACCAGGTAATTAAAAGACACGCAATTAATTAATTCATTTGTGCTGTGTTTGCCAAAAAAAAAAAAAAAGTAAAAAACATGCTATAAAAAATATTGCGCATTCAGCTGCAGTTTTGACCAAAATGTATATAATTTGTCTTTCTCGCAATTTTCAAACACGCGGCAGGGGCTTTTGTGCGGAGATCCTTAGGTTTTTGACAAGAAATGTAGGTGAAAAATTAAAGTATGAAAAATAAAGATAGGCTGTATAAAAATAACAAATAAAAAAGAGCACATATTAATTGGAAACGAAATAGTTCTGGTTATAAATGTAGGCAATTTTAGACGCACAACTGGACACGAGAAACGAGCGCTTGATGAGGATGCATGAGTGAAAATAGGTCAGACCCTTTTTCAAACAGGCTTACAGCCTGGTCTGCTTACTAAAGAGGGGAGGCTTAAACATCTACAAAGGTCTAATAATACAGATCGTAGGCCAAGGCTTAGCTTGGGCTGTCCTGACTCTTTCCATGCTTACAAATATTTCTCTCAAAAAAGCTAAGGGAGGGTTTAACCAAAAAAAAAAAAAAAAGAAGCTAAGGGAGGGTAGAGAGAAAGAGAGACCCGGGTATTTGTGCGTGAAGGTATCCTATGTGCTGGGTCCTCCGCCACCTTCCCTTGCTGCCCCTTCGTACTGCCATCTATATAATGAAGATCACTGAGTGGAGTGCTAGTTGCTAATGATATGTAGAGAAGAAGTGAGAATTGGTTAATTGAGTAGTAAAGATGTAGGATGGATAACCTGGTAGGAGGCGGAGGCGGTGCCGAAAATGAAGGCAGGCGGAAAGTGCGTCGATTGAGAGAGGAAATATCATGATGATGATCATGTGTATTTAATTTGTTGCTTGGCGTGAGCTTCCTGCACTTAATTATCAGAGCCCACCACCCCTACTACTATCGTCTTCTTCGTCATCCTCCTTTCCATATATGTACTCTCCTCCTCCCCCTCCTCCTCGTGTGTGTATGTGTGTGTATAGCAGACATCTCTCTGGAGGATGACGTGTGTCCATATTATATTTCCACGTTCTAATAACAACATATGCGGTTGATATCAGTGGCGACCACGCAATATATACATAAACTCCGGCAACAAATTAAACGCCGCTTCCTATTTTTCTTATGTAGCTGTCTGATCCTGAAATATTGTGAGGTAACTCTTTTTGAAGATATTCTTTGTATTCACATGAACTCTAATTTGCAAATAATTCACAAAAACTTTGGTCTCAGTTTTTTTTTTTTTGTGGACATTAAAATAAACTATTAAAAAGATTACAATATAAAACCATAGTACCTAATTATTTTGTATAATAAATTAATTTTCACGCAGAACAGTACATGGAACCATCTGAAGCTTTTAAACCAGAACGTGCGGGACACAAAAAAGGTGGATGGAGACAAAACAAATATCTGGGAATGAAAACTGTGGATGAAATATATGTCTCCTACTCTATTTGATTGAGCGTCCATACCCAAGCTTGCCTCGCGTTGCGTCTTTCTTTCTAATATCGGACAAACCAAACTATACAAACCAGTGCCACCGGCCATAAACGATCAATAATGCTTTTTTTTTTTTGGGATAAAAAGTCAATTTATTTAATTAATAAGACGAATACATATAAAACCATCTCTTTATGTGTGGCTGCTCATGTTTGACTTCAGCCTTTTTCCACGTTAAGTTCTGTTTGTTCGTTCGTTTTTTTTTTTATAATAATTTTGCCATATCTGGTTGGCTTTCCCCCGCAGCATCACCCTGTCAAGGTTCTGGACATACTCTGTGCGTGTGTCAATAGTATGCCTAATCCATCTTCTCAGAGCCAGGTATCAATAGCTTCATTAAAAGTTATTAACGCTCCGGGTACTAGTGCGAGTTGGTGGCTTATGATGGCTTCCTCGGATGTTTTCATTTCCTGTTCATCGCGGCCATGAGAGAACGGACGTCGTCTTTTCAGCTGAGCCCAGAATTTGAGAGCCTCGCCAAAATATTTTGGTTTTAAATCACGATATGAAATATTTCAAAATGAATTCCTCGTCAATGATGTTTCTCTATTAGAATTTTTTTTTTTGGGCCAACGTTTCTCTATTAGAATTAGAACTAATTAATACTTGCTTTGATTTTAAATATAAGAACCGAATAATTGATTTATAAATATTTAAAAAATTAGTTAAATTAATTATTTTAAAAAATTAACATTCTCTAATGTGCATGATATAATAATCCGTACGCACGTAATAGTCGGCAAAAAGAAACAAAAAGGTAAATCCATATCTTCTTCGGCCGAAAACCCATATGATTTTTTTGTTTGGTGACAATAGAGCGTTAGTTTTTGTAGAGTATTAATTAGAGTTGGGCCCACATTCTGTCCAAAAACCTTGGGCCGAATAAGCCTCATTTCATAGTTTTATCACCTGCTACCCCCAAGTGAACTGGATCCTACCCAGAGTCCAAGTAGGATCACACAATAACGAGAAGTCTCTTTCAGGCGGCATCCTAGTCTGCAATTAGTGCGGGATCTGATTTGACCAGTGTTAGTGGAGTTGGAGAATCCCGGAGATATGGGGTCCGACTCCGACGAAGAGCAGCACCGTGTACGGCTGAGTCAGAGGCCGGAGTGGTCTGATGTTACTCCAGTTCCGCAAGATGATGGCCCAAATCCCGTGGTGCCAATTGCCTACACGCAAGAGTTTACAGAAGTCATGGACTACTTCCGAGCCGTCTACCTCGCCGACGAGCGCTCCCCTCGGGCCCTTGGCCTGACCGCTGAGGCCATTGAGTTCAATCCTGGCAATTACACTGTATGTATTATGTCTGCATGACTCAGCTTGTTTACAACCAGGTCTATTGAGTTTACACCCAACGAATAACTTCTTTCGAATCTTTAGGTGTGGCATTTTCGGCGTATGTTACTTGAATCACTGAGCAGTGACCTTCATAGTGAATTAGGCTTTTTGGAACGTATATCCGAGGGCAATTCCAAAAATTATCAGATATGGTGAGTTAGAAAAATCATTGATGTCCTCCCCCAACCCCATAAAACAAATCTGTCTATCCCTGTTCATAAATAATAGATGGATCGAATTGATTAAATTGTGTATCTACCACGATAGGAACCCATCTTGTTTTCTGTCACTCCCAATTGCATTAGATAGTGCTGTCATCATGTTGAACAACCTAAATGGCCCTGTTTGTTCATCTCTCTTTCATTTCAAAATTTAAAAAGTAAACTTGGATGGCTTGTTTATGCATCACTTTATCGTACTTAGCCGGGCTTTCTACTAAACTAGTCATAGTCTCTGCTCTCCAAAATATGTATTTTCGAAGATGCGTTCTCTAATATGAAGAAAATGTGCTTAAGATGGCTGAAGTCCTCAATTATGGTTTTTGTTTTTCAATACTTTCAAGTGTCAAATGTGTGCCTGAGAAGCCTTGAGCATTTAGGAATTTATTTCAATATTGATGTATTGTAGAAAGAAAATATCTGTTAGAAAAGCCCCTACTGCACGATATTGATGTTGCTAAAAGCTTAAAACAATGACACTCTTCTTAATCCTCAGAAATGTGAAATGTGCGTGGTCTCGTAATTGATTTCGCCTGGGGAAGTGAAATATACTCATTCAATATGAAACTACATAAATGTGGTTATATTGAGTTGTGGATCCATTACCACCCAAATTATCATGATAAATTTCTTATGGTACTTCTGAAGTGAGCTTTAGTAATAAAACCACAATGAGATTTTGTTGGGTGCTGTTCAATTTATCTACAGATACTGCCTGCTGGCTAGTGACATCACCTGCCTTCTGTGTTACCTCCTTTATGGTTAAAGCAAATGCTTTTTTTACACTGAAATGGCTTTTTATGTGTAGCAGAACATTCTGTAATTGAGTGATTGAGTGTTCTGTACATTTTACTATTCTATAGTTTATATGTAAGTTATTTCTTACTTGAATTGCATGGTGCATCGAAAATCTTTAACTTTTTTCACATGCACAATCTCCCATCATTGCTTGGATCTTGATGAAAGATGTTTGTAGGCATCATAGACGATGGGTTGCTGAAAAGTTAGGACCTGAATCTGCAAACACAGAACTTGAGTTCACCAAGAAGATATTGTCTATTGATGCTAAACATTACCATGCATGGTCCCATCGTCAGGTAATGCTTGCTTTTCCCATCAGGCTTGACAAATCTGAATATGCCATAAACAACGTGTGTGCATGAATGTGTTCTGTTTTTACTGATCGAAAAATATTTTTTTGTAGTTTGAACACGTTTTAGATGTTGAAACCTTAAATTTTGGTTCTTCTTTTTTCTTGTCTGCCCCCCTTTTCCTCGAGGCAGTGGGTTCTTCAGGCACTGGGAGGGTGGGAATATGAGCTTAACTATTGTAGCGAGCTTCTTGAAGAAGACATCTTTAACAATTCTGCTTGGAATCAGGTATGTGACCTTTTGATGCATGTTCTGTTTGATCTTGTCACAATATGAAAAAGACAGATCTTCAGGCGTGTTTTGTCCTACTTTCCTGAATGCTACAGTTTGCAATTGAAAATGAACTGTCTCCTATTATTCTCTAAGTTCCCTCAATTGGCCACCATAGGTCAATGTTCTCTTTTAGGCAGGCATGAAGGTAATGATAACTTAATTGATTTGCAGTTCGGTGTCTTAATTTTGTTGGGTATTGGAATTGATAATATTGACAAAATATGGACAGAATTTTAACGGTAGCAACTAAAATAACCTGTAAACCCTGTGGATTAGGTTATAAGTTCTTAAAATTTTAGTGACGAAATTAAATTATACATTTTCCATATATCGTTTTCTTCAATTTTCTTTCCACTCCATGAAAATTCTGAAAGTTAACATTCAATCTTTATGACAGAGATATTTTGTCATAACAAGATCACCCGTGTTAGGGGGACTGGAAGCTATGAGAGAATCTGAAGTGCATTACACTGTTGAAGCCATTTTGGCTCACCCGGAGAATGAAAGCTCGTGGAGATATCTTCGGGGACTTTACAGAGGTGAAGCCACGTTATGGGTGAATGACCCCCAAGTTTCTGTAGTTTGCTTGAAGATTTTGAGGTCAAAGAGAAACTATGTGTTTGCTCTGAGCACCCTTTTGGATCTTCTCTGCCATGGTCTGCAAGCTAACCAAGACTTTGGGGATGCTGTGGATGCTTTAAAGACTTCGGATTTAGATAAGCACGATACAGATCTAGCAAGAACTGTTTGCTCAATCCTGGAACGGGTTGATCCGCTTAGAGCCAACTATTGGAATTGGCGTAAATGCATGCTTCCTCATGCAACTAACTCGGCATCAAAAAAATGAGGTGATAAGCCAATGTGATCCATAGTTTGTATTTCATCTACGTTGAAAATATGATCTGATATATATGGTCATAGTATGCGATGTTGGGTACACAGCCCCTCTCATTAAACCGAATACCTTGATTGAAGATGATTTTTCTGAGTGAACGATTATTGTATAGTTGTGGAACATGTATAATGAGTTATCAAGATGACTTCTCCACTTCCTTCCCTCCGACGTTCCATGCCATTAAAAAAAGATTGCTCGATAATGTTAATGATTTCATTGTTACAGTGACCATAGATGCATCATGTGAATGGCGATTCAGTCATTCAAAAATAGAAAGAGAAGGAAACGAGGAAGGGGCAAGCGTTCAGCACTTGTCTTCTGTGTTGCATGCTACTCTAGTGTCCATTGGTTTTAATATTTTTACCCATTTTTTAATAATAGTTTACATTCGTAAATTTGTCCCAAAAAAAAAAAACACTAAGATTACAATTTTGCTCCTAAATGGTTGTTAAGTCACTTCATCCCCCAATTTCCAATAGGACTCCTTAATAAGATCAGGAATAAAAATGCCCAACCATCAAAAATATTGCATCACGTCTCATTTTATTTTTATAGACCCAAAAAACTTTTGAAAAATCCCTCGTAATAAGTACCAAAGGGAGTAAAAAATGATCTCACTCCCTCTAACCTTAGCAAAAATACCCAAAATATATATTGTTACTGTTTTGTTATTTCTGTTCATTCTTCCATTTCCCTAATATTTTATTTCTATCTCTAATTACTACATAATATCCAGATAAGTCTTGAAATCGAGCAATTAGGAATCCTCATGTTGATCGTAATATTGCCCATGCTGTCCTCTTAGTGCGACTTCTTCCAAATCAACCAAAAGCCACGTAGCCTTTTGACGTTGATGATGTACATTGGTTCTGTTTATGACTGCATACCCAACAAAAACTAAGAGCTCAAAAATCCAGACGCATGGCTAAGTGTGTAACTAATGATACTGAGCCATTAGAGCCTTTTGATTTCCTCCACCCAAGCTTTTCAACCGCAAAACCCCTAGGGCTATCAAGCAGTAAAATTTTGCCCAGCAAATATGGTTTCTGTTAGGCTGGAACTTATATTTTGTTATAAAACTGTTGGTGGAAAATATGACATCACCACTCATTTTCATCTATAATATATTCCCCCTCCCCAAGAGAAAATCATTTTATAGTCCCGCGGGGGGTTACCACTGGTTCCTTTTGGTAGCCAGTGAAGTCAACAAAATCAGTATCCAGGTGCGATTCCGTATAAGGATCCATCTATCACAGCCACCCACTAAGTATTAATATTTATATTTAATTTAATGAGAATGATTCATTTCAAACTTAAAGCTTCTTGTTCAGTCCCAAGTTTTTGGACTTGGAAAGAGGGGTTGAGGTTTCCTTGAACGCTGACGGGCACAAGTCACTTACACTACATTCCCCACAGCGAGGTCGGCGAGGTGTACAAATCGTCTGTCCAAATCCTACCTGATGATGTCCAAGCAAAAAGAGCATTAGTATATGATGAATATGCACATTATATGATATTGTATGATTGATAATTCTATAAGATGCCAAGAAAGATTTAAATAAAGCAGCAATAACAGAAGACAACCAACAAAACCATATAAGTTCACAAACTCCTAGGAAGACACATGCGATCCGCTGGCTGCAGACACGAGGCAGTGTCCCTTGGCCACAAATCTAATGTTTGGTGAACCTCCTATTACTTTGTTGCTCATGATTTCAATTAATTTGTCAAATCACCACTAAAAATTCCAATCGAATCATAAGATTCATCAGTGAAGTTAAAATACCTTGAAACGTATTATACACTATATATAGCCCCTTCGATTTTAGTGGTCGTTAAGATGTGCGCCTCATGATCATCAGGCAAAACTGCATTGTTTTGCCTGATGAGGTTATAATTTCCCTCCAAATCGCTCTCTCTCTTGCGCAAAGCACCTTCTCTCATCTTCTCTCTCTACTCTTTCTGCGAATCATCTCTCTCGTGACGCTCTGTTAGCAGAGTTGGGTGCTGATCAAATGAATAGAATGAGCAAACTTCTAAATTCAGAAGGATTGAGTGTTTCCAAGAGAAAAGAAGCAACTAAGAGTGTGGAGATTATTCTAAACAATTGAAGAGAACTCCAGTAAAGGCTAGTGAGAGTTTTTCAAAGCACCTTTCCCAATTAGCATGTCCTACCACAAGCAGCTCTTCCCCTCTAGGCACTGCCACTGATATCCTTTAAAAACAGCACAAATGAAAAAAATGGGTAGAACCAGGTTCAGTTTTTGATGTAGTTGTTTTGATTGCTTTGTGTATACACGTCGACTTTGTTGGACTCCAACATAGCTAACCAACTCATGTTTGCTTGACTAGCATGTTTTATTTGGTTTCTCCAGAAAATGCTGAAATACCGCACGAAAAGAAAGGGAAAAAGAAACGCCCACAGGTTTACAACAATCTCCAGAAGCTGTCAACTTTAAAAGTGGTTGCTAGAGATGAGTGTTTCCCGGCAACCCTGTCCTCCAAAATTCCAGCAAGGCCAGCAATGACAGAGGTGAAACAGTGTGCTTTAGAAGTTGAAATCGCTAGCTGAATTAGTAGGAGGGGGGAGGGGAAGGAGGGGGGGAGGGAGAGATTGCTGGACTTTAGGAGGGAACCACCTTTACAAAATAATAAAAGAGGAAGGCTGAACTCTGGAAATAAGAGGAGCATCATGGATTATAGCTCAAGCAAACATTAGTTGGACAATCAACATATTTTTGCCAATCAGAATGTGGCGCTCATCTCCCTAATGAGCATTAAAATAAAAGGAACCTACATGTCTTATATTGCAAGCAATTTCCAAACCAATACTTTTTGACTTTCAATTTAGGACGCATGGCAAGTGATAATGATTAAAAACACTCCAAAGTTAAACTCAATATGGTGAAGGTTGAGAGATAAAGACTGGAATGGAGCTTGAAACTTGAGAAGAAGGCATTAGCAGGTTTGCTTGCTATGGAAGTTCGTATGATACAAAGGGAAGCAGCACAGCAGTTCTTACGTTGGGAGGAGAGTGGGAGACTGAAATTATTTTAACACGCAAATCTTCTTTATGTACTATAATACTAACATAGATGGTCAATCACGCCATCCAGCAGGTTCAACATTCGTTTTCTTTTTCCAGAAAACAGATTCAGCCTAGTTTAGCAGCTTGGTGGCATGGGCCATAATGAACCTGACAATGCGACCTGCTGCAGAATCACAGACTTCGTTGATTCTTGCTATGATTTGCACACACAAACAGCGTACGATACTTCACCCAAAAAAAAAAAAAGCATACGATGATGTCATTTGATTCATGAATTGCTTGATATTGATTATCGTGATTTCAATATTCATGACCAAAATAAATCCCATCTCTGATTACATATGAATATCACTTGGCATGAGGAGCTTATGCACTCAGCAAGATTGTCATCGCAAATTATGAAAATTTTATTTTATTTGCTAAGAAGCATGTGTCATTATAAGGCATGAACTAATCCAAAAAGCTTTGGCGCAAATGGCACCACAGCTAGAAACAAGCGCGTGAGAGATCTGACATTCTTAGGTTCAATCTTGAACCCACCCTTTTACCACTTCCAATCTTAAGGCCTTGCACCCACTTCGTAGCTGAAGGAACTAAAATAAGATAAAATAGAATGCATGAGCTGAGCATACCAAAAGTGGATTTATTGGGACCCATTCTTCCTTAGGAAGCCACCGTTGCAGCGCCTCTCTTGTTTCTTCAGGCGTCAACGTTTTCTGGCAAAGAAGTGGATTAGTAAAAGCAAGCCACATGAAGAGTTAATCTCTTCATGCTGACCAACACAGATTTTTATATCAAACGAAGTCCGGACATAGTGATACATCATTTAGATGCACTCCCTTAGTTCTTTTAATAAGACAAAATTTTGAAGATTCTTGAATTCCTACTTATAAGACATTTTACAAAATCTTAGGAGTAATTAATATTTTTTTCCCTATAATGCCCCTAAAAATGATTACAAAGACTCGTCCAACCTACTAAATAAATGAGCGGTATTTCCCATGGATAGAAAATTGGACATGGAGTAAGGAACATTAATTAAGGATATAAGCTCAAACAAAAGGAGTAATATGATTTTATCTCATAAAAAGCAACAGGAGTAATATGATTTAATAATAATCATTCCATGCTCTAAATACATATATTGATTGTACAGAATATGCATCTATGATAATCACAGATAATTATTTCAGTTTCTTCTTCAAAGCTTGTAACAACAAACACAGCTCTCATAATAGCAGCATCACCTAGAAGTTGGAGACGACATGAATAAAGTGATCATACCAGATAATACAGAAAACTTATTATTTGGAATTAGCTCAAACGCCATTTTTTTGCCCATAACTCAAACAACATATGTTAATTCCCCAGAGCCCGTAAATTGGAAAAAGTTGATTGGTACCACAAAAGCAATTCCACCAAATTTGAATGAACCTGTTTTGTGCCTGATCTTGAAGCCCATCCAAGTCGATTGCAAATGCGGTGGACATGAGTGTCTACACATATCCCTTGAACATCGTTCCACCCAACATTCATAACCTGTAGTGCCAATCATACAATGAACTTCAAAAAGCCAAGGCAAAATGCTGCTCAAAAACGAAAAGTAATAAGCCATACCAAATGAGCCATCTTAGGACCTATGCCAGGAAGTGAGAGCAGTTCTTCAATTGAGCTAGGTATGTCCCCATCATACTTTGTGAGACAAATATTTGCAATTTTTTTCAAGTTAGTGGTTTTTCTTGTATAGAATCCAACCTGAATAAAAAGGTTAAACACCCCCCCCCCAAAAAAAAAAGCACAAGATTAATAGATGCAGTGCAAAATAGGCAATAACAACAGAAGAAGCCCTCATCAGAACATCATAATTATGGAATACTCAAAGCTTTGCAGCAATGTCTTTTAAAAAAACAACCAAAGAACATACTGGGTAAATGAGCTTTCTAATGGTTTCTTCATCAGCTTGATTGAGCCCATCAGCCGAAAGCAAACCATTTTGAAGAAGACGTTGTATTGCTCCTGCTCTTGAAAAAACATACATGTAACTAGAAGTGTTTCACAAGCAAGTTGAAAGGTGGCATACTTTTGAATCAAACCAAGTATTAATCACATACATGAAGACAGACAGAAAACAAAACTTGGAAGGCCAAAAGTACAAGTGTAGAGCAAATATGGTTCCACTAGCAATTACCAGTCAACACATTTATCTTCAAAGATCAGTCAGCTAAAACATGAAATATGGTAACTATCATATTTTTATTACACTTCCTCCCCTCATCATTCAATTTTCCTTTCTGGCAATAAGAGGTAAATTAGAAGTGATTTGGAGGCTAAGATGGGAGATCAAATATTCATATCATACCATAAGTGACAAAGTTCATATATTTGGGATCAATTATACAAAATGACTGTGAAATCAATAGGGATGTTACCCATAAAATACAAGCTAAGTGGTTCAAATGGAGCAGGGCTACATGAGCTATTTGTAATCAGAAAGTACCTAATAAGCTTAAAGAAAAATTTCATAGTACTAGTATAAGACTAGCAATGTTGTATGATAGTGAATGTTGGATTTGAAAGAAACAACAAAAGCATAAAATTAAATAGCAGAGATGGATATGTCGAGATGAACATATAGTCATGCAAAAAAAAAAAGAAGAAGAAGAAGATAAGATTCGCAATGACATATATAAGGAAGAGTTGACATGGCATCTGTTAAAAAGAAAATGATAGAAAATCATTTAAAGTGGTTTGGCTATGTACAAATAAGGTTGTTAGGGTAACGGTGAGAAAGGCAGATTAGATAATTTGAAGTGCTATGAAAAAGTAAATATAAAAAATGAAAAGAACACTTAATAAACTTAACAGGACCTTTTGGTTGACAATATATACAAAAATTTGATTGTTGAAAGATGGTGCTGTGCAATTCATATTGCCAATCTTACCTAGTTGGACAAGGCTTCTTCTTCTTGTTGTCATCACCTTGTATTAATCTGCTAATAGACTTCTATATTTATCTTATACTTCAGCATGCGTGAGTAGGTGGAATACAAATTTAAAAGGTCTAAACAATCCCTCATTTCAAGCACAGATTAGCCACAATCTAATATCCTTACCATGCACACGTCTCCATAACTGCTCATCTCACATAGATATCAATGTCATTCAGTTTCTCTTCGTGCAATTTTAATATCAGACAAAATTTTTGCTCCATTCAGATAATTAAGAATTCTTCTATCACATGCTGATGCAGCTAATCCAGTAATCCTATACTTTCAACAAGACATGTCAGTTCTATCTCGGTTTATGAACAGAAAGACACCAGTGGCTCTTAGAATACATCAACACATACAACTACTAAAAGTTAGAGTACATAGACAAACAAAATATTTGACTATATACTTCAACAAGAGATGTACTTACCATGAGTAACATGATCCTTGGTTTGGCTTGACAAAAGAGAAGATACCAGGACAGCAAATCTCCTCTCCTAATTGTACATATATAGAAATTTAGATAAGAATAAATCTGTCCATATCATGAATTGTAAAATATACAGAACTTTACTATAATTGAAATATTCATTCATCAAGAATGTCATCTAATGATAAATTTACTAAACGAAATGCCCATTACAAGTGAAAGCTGAAACTAGGAAGCTTCAATAGCAATGCATACAATCCTACTGTATGAAGAATGTAAGCGAAGGACTATAACACATGACAGCAATAAAAGTCTAAGTCAGTGTGACCATTTCTATCTGTTCATTCAACGAACATACAGACAATCACTCTCGAGAGAAGGTTCCAATGCCAAAAACTAAAAGATGAGTTTTTATTTCTTGTTTCCCACATATTTTATAAAAAGCAGGATAAAGAGTTAGACCTTAGGAGAAAGAGTTTCGCCAGCTTTCTCACATCCCATGGTGTCTACTGGAGCATCTGCAGAACATCTCATTTTGCGAATCCCTTCCAGCACCAATTTCCAGTTGGTAGGTGATCCACCTGCATCATATTTTAATGCATAGTTCAAACTTTCTCAGCTAGGGTCACCAGAACATAACAGCAAGGAAAATTTTGTCAATTCCATAAATATATGATAAAATTGCAGAAAATCAGACATATGTTCCTTTTTTTAATTCATCAGAGAAATTTGAAGCAATCTTACTAGGAGGTTCCTTTCCTCCTCTATATGCAAATTCTTCGATTTCAGGTAAACCAAACTCCTGCTCAGGTAAAAAGTTTACAATTTACACCATCAGAGACTAGTCTTGGTAGATGAAAGTTAAAAGAATTAAGGCGAACATGGAGACAAAAGCACAGAAGTGAGACTGCTGAGGGTCCGTAATTTGATACATAAATTCTCGCATTAACGTGGAAATAATAATGCAATGTTCATATAGAAAACAGGCATTAATTAGTTTATGCGGCGAAAAGTAATAAGTACTCACTTCCTGGTTCTGAGTAATGGCCACATGGTCCTTTTCTTGAACTTCCACAGCCCTTTTGGTTCTCTTTCTCCTGGAAAAGACACGAACTTCGGACACTGAAGCCACCTTCGAGGACTCGGAAGCTTCAAAAGCAAAAGAAGAGAAGAAACGAGTGAGCTTTTGAAAATCAAGGTGAAAAGGCAACGTGTAAAGAATTTTGAATACTTTGGGACGGCGGGGGAATGGGATGATTGCTTTTGGAAGGAAGCGCTTTGGAAAAGCATCTGGCAGAGGCAGACATGGTAATGAATTTGATTCGTCCAATAATAAGTGAAGAATCACGCACAGCTCCGAGCGAAATCGCCAACAGGCAGGAGCTGTAGCTTGGGCATCGGAATCCAAGCATCTTAAGCCTAACACACAGGTTCATTTAATTTCAATATAATCCCTCCATCGTACAGGACATTTTAAAAATTTTATAGTTTTAATTTATAAATTTGTCATATCGTTAGTATTTGAATTGAATGAAATTTACCCCAAAAAAATACTCCATCCTTGATTATTAGAAAAAATTATTCGTTAGTTGATATTTTAAGTTCTTCTCAAATGAATAAGGCCACCACCCTTTTAATAATCTAATGTCAATAACTAATTACATGCTAGTAATTTTGATATAATGATACAACTTTGAGTATTTTATATACTATGAATTAAAATATAGAAAGAAAAAAAAAAGCATCGGCAGTGAATGGAGGCAGGGTATCACTATTTTTGCCAGCTAGGCAGGGGATCACGAGCCTTGCATTTTTAATTTTTTGACCAGCAACGAGCCTTGTATTTGTAAAATAGTGGTTCACTTGACTGGTTTCCCTCAATCATTTCAACCCCCCGGGCTCTAGGAAGCGGTGAGCTAGAGTTCTTACTTCTTGAAGTTCTTACTTTCGTTTCAAGTTTTCTGTTTCGTCGGCTTTTCTTTTTCGTGGGCTCTTTAATTTGGATACTTTTGGGGTTTTCGAGTTTACTTTATGATCCTTGACTACATGTCATTTTGCTTCTGGATTTTCTTGGTTTTTGTGTTTACACACTTCTGATCAAGCAAGATTCTTTCTCCTCTCCGTCAGTGTAGTTCCTTTCTCGTCAAACAAGTTGGTTTATTATTGCGGCAAGCAAATATTGCGAAGCAGAGCCTTGTCTCTGTTTTGGAATACCTCATTGTCAAATTGTCGTGGAAAGCAGACAATGTTCAGGAATGTAGAAACGATCCTAACATTCATGATTGATGGAAAGTTAGGTTTAGGGGGTTAGTTTAAAATAATGAATTGGCTTTCATTTAATCGTGATGGCTGTTCCTATTAACTTTGGAAACGCTGTTCCTTAAGTTCTTATTTAGTCAGCCCAAAGGTTAAAGGTTCCGTATGGTCATCATGACAGCTTTTCGTTTTCTTTTTAAATTAGACATTTTCTTGAAAGACAATGCAAATTTGATGTCCAGACATAGGTGCTAACGTGGTTAGATACAACCTCATTCTATTCACGGAACTTCAACTTCCTTTTTAGTTATGCCGGGTCTGATGAAACTACCGTTCAAATCGAAGGCTCTTTAGCAGGTTAGAAATGATAAATTAATAATAATGAAAATTTTAGGCCTTTTTCTAATAGCTTCTGTTTAATGAGCTGGGCTGAAGTATATAAGATATGTCTACTTCCCATTTTTATTTCTTCAGCCATAATTTACTTCCCACTTAAAGTGCGTGAGAAATGTTCATAATTTTCATCCCCCCTTATATACAAAGAGAATAATGTTATTTGAGATTATTTCAATTATTAATTACTTATGTGACTAGTAAGATAATTTATGACTTGTGTTTTGCTACTTTTCTTAACTCTTGGGGTTCAATATACCATCGGTCTATCAGTATCCCATGCATTATACATATAAGCCATGTTTTATCGTTCCAGTTATTTTTCATCTGCTATTGAATCTTTACTGTTAATATGTTTTACAATTCGCAGTTTGAAAATAAGCATTCCGGTTAGCATTATGTATCATACTCCTATGATTTTCCTTTTGTTTGCACAAGCGTATGCGATGATCTTCAATCTTTAATTTTGCTATTTTTCTTCGCACATGACAACTACAGAGTGAGTGAACCTAAAAGTCACTGGATACGACATGGCTTCATCAAACGTGTGCCCAACTGACGATGCAATTCAAGCATTCCTAGAATACTTGGTTTACCCAATGCTGCCTGCAAAATCATCTGTTCGGGATAATCCCACATCATCCCAACAGCAGTCAGTTGCAAACCAGGTGTCTTTTTTCAACTTATTATTTTTGGTGCCTTTTATATTTTTCTTTTGTATTTTCCACCATGTGGAGATTGCTAGAGATGGCTTTAATGTTTATACAACTTATTAATTATTAATCAACTGATAGAACTATCTCTCAGAATGAGGTCACATTTTTACCTAATATCTATAGCTGACAACCAAGGGGAGAACCTGATTTAGTAAAGGCCGCAGCCACTGGTCATTGGGAATATGCCAGGGCCTATACTTAAAAGAGCAAATTTTGAGGGATATATTATGAAGGTTCGGTGCAACCAAGGAATAGGTAGTGGTTGGTGTCTGTTTGTGTTTTTTGCTGTAGAGATCCCCAGAGTTTTTTTTTTTTTTTTCCCCGAGGGGGGATTTGTTTTGGACGAAGAATAAACTAAGAGTTCTGGCCTCTCTAATGCCAATCTACAGCTTTTCAATTTTGTTTCTGGTTTCTTTTTATTTACTGGGTGTAATCTATTCCAGTTTTTTTTTTTTTTTGTGTGTATTTTTGGCCGGGGGCGGGCTGGCCGACAGTGGTCACTAATGGTAGGAAGGTTAAAACGTGTATATTTCTTGAAAAATCAAACCCAAGTTCCAATTCTTAGCCATGCTGTAGGGAAGCTGGGTGTTAGAAGATTTTCCCAGGTTCCCAACATTAATGAATCCCTTTTTTGTAGCTACGGTTTCGCCACTTTATGGTTTCTGTTTTTGATAGGATCTACTGTTTGGTTTCTAGTTACATTATTTCTTTGTTTTTCCTGCTTGGAACATAGAATGACGTATTGCCATTCCCTATTGACTTGAGATGGCTTAATTATTCTTTTTTGAGACACTGGTTTGTTGGTTTTTTATTTTTCTTGTCTTCTTTTCACTTGTTAAAGAATGGATGATCACTGGACAGATATGTGGATGCTTGGACATGTTATGGAGATTAACTTATAATTTGCTCATCTTCTCTTGTTGACTATGATTTCTGGTTCCAGGTGCATTCTGTTGTGTTGCTGTATAATTACTACTACAGAAGACAGCACCCAGAGCTAAAATTTTTACCTTTTGATGAATTTTGCAAATTGGCTGTTGTTCTGAAGCCAACTTTGTTAGCATATATGAATTTCATGCAACAATGTGGTGAAACTGAACTCAATGACGTGGAGAAACAACTTTCTGTAGTAGAGAAAATGATCATGGATGCATGTGATATATGTATGTGTTTGGATGCGGCAAAAACTGTTCCTAATATAGAGGGATGGCCCATTGCAAAAGTTACAGTCCTTTTAATAGACTGTAAGAAGGAGAAATGCTTTTTGCTTTATAATTCCATCACTAAGGGAGTTTGGTCCGTGATTGAAAAAGATGTTGACTTTTCCAGCCAAAGTTATGAAGATACGAAGGGAGCAAAATATACATTAAAAAAGAAAAGAGTTATTAGAAAGAATACAAAAGACAAATTGAATGTCGATGAAGCTGGACTTTTGCAAATTGGCTATTCTGCTGTCAAGGAAGCTGTAGGTAATAATCCATCCTCTACAAAAAGATTGGTGTTCTTGTTGTTTGCATTTGTTGAAGAGTTTAGTTTAATTTTGATGTTTTTAAAGTGGAATCACATATCAAAGGACATTGTTGCTAGAAGAATTTATTTGCTTCCAATTTATTTAACCAAGTGAAAAATGAACTTCTTCCATAAAATGACAAAGTAATCCTTAGATCATTTTGCATACCTGCTGCTTTCCTTTCCTTTCTATTTTGAGGCTCTTAATGTGTCATATTGGTATTTGTTGGTTAATATATCACTATTATGTTAATTTTAGTTTATTAATTGCTTGCTGATATGTAAATAGTTAATTTTTATTCTGTGGTTGCACTGGTGCAGGTATTGACCAGACAAATGTTATGCTCTTGGAAAGCCACACTCTGTACTCTCACAGCAAAGAGAAGACAGCTTCCTTCTTCTTGATCATGCAGTGCTCCCATTTGATCAATCAGGAGGTTATTCAGGTTCCTATCAAAGATGTAATTGATAGGTTTGTTTTAATTGTTATTCCTTTTTAACTTTCCCAGTTGACTGATAATTCTTGTTTCATGGCTGATTGGCATTGCTATAACTTATGATATAGTTAAGCTTTGATAGTTGTTTGTAGTTTTCACGGCTGCTTGTTGGGTAGAGTCAAGAGTGTATGTTGCAGTTTCATCATATGGGCGTGTTCTTTTCTTGTTCTTATTCTTAGAATTGCATCATAGGAGATCACATAAATGGTCTCTGCACCTGCTTATTTTTCTTGAAATACATACTTGTGTTTGGCTTTTTAATGCTTAAGGAACTAAACCTACTCATGATATTGCATATTCTTTTAAATAACATTTTGTCTTCTCTGATAGCTTGCAGGGCCCTTTGATCACGAAGAGTACTAGCAGTTGGACGGTCACCCCAGCTGTAGAGCACTTCCATTTGCTTCCTTATTCTAAAATAATCTTAGAGTGGCTTTCTAGGTGGGCCTTATCCTTCTTATTTTTGAAAAGTAGATTTAGAATGTTGTTTGATTTTAAATGCTTCATCAATTATACTTGTGTTCATATGTTCAGCTGCCTTGGTCAAAATTTCTAATTCCATGAATTAGTGGAGGCTAAGTTACCAGCATGTTTAAAAACTAAGTTCAGTGGCACCTTTGAAATGAATCTGTTGCTTTCCCCAATAGCTACTGATCATTTTTGGGGTGCTTTTCTAATACGGATCAACTTAATTGCTTTAACAAATCGCATGGTTTTTAGATATTGGATCCAGGCACATATACTTCACTATAGCTGGCTCACAATAACATAATCTTCCTCTGTCATCCTTTGACCAACTATTATTTTGATAGCGACTCACTCCATAGGATGAGATCGATTGTATGTGTAATATATTCTATCTTTGCAGAGGAACATTCTCGAATGGTTTGCAAGATTCAAGGACGACAGAGAAGATTATGATGGGGGGCAGTCCTAGAATGACAGAATCTTGTGCAATTGAGGATATGTCTATTGGTCTTGATAACAGGCCAAGCAGAAACAATACTGAATTGCTGAAACAGGAAGAAAATAATCAAGACTGTGAAGACTGTGAAGGCATACCCTCTTATTGTAATAGGGAGCTCCAAAGCATGGATGTCGAAAATTGTTCGCTTGTTCCATTTCAAGAGAAAGAAAAATGTCAGTATTTTGCCGATATCGTACAGACTCAAGAAACAAAAAATTCATCTGTGCAAAATTATCCATTGGGCTATACCAGTGCTCCCAAGGCAAGAAATTTACCTGTGTAACTAGTTCATTAGTTAGTTGCTAGTGTTAGCAGTGCTGGGCCTTTCTTTTCTTGCTTCTCTGATTGTACGATTTGAGTCTTTCTGATTTTTATATTGAATTACAGCAAGAAAAGAATTCGGTAAGACATGGCCTTTCTCTTAGTAGTTGATGCTTGTAGTCATACCTTCATTTGTGTTTGGGTTCAAGGATATCTTTAGGGTATGCAAAATTTTAGAAGCTTAGGCTGTTGGAAGTTTCAAATAGAAAGATTGCAAGATAAGAGGAACTCAAGAGACTTAATCTTAGTGATCAGGTTCGAGAATCCAAGAGTTAGATATGCAAGAGACGGCTGTAAACGAGGAACAACTAATAATGAAATCTTTAACTGTAAAATGTGAAGGTTTAAGTTCCAATGAGTCCTGCTATCATCAACTGGCTGAAACTCATGCATGATTGTGTGGTATATTTATAAAGTCATTCTGTGACCTGAGTAGATTCAGTTTATATCAATTAAATTAAGATTATTTTGTCTTAATCTGTATAAGAAGTTCTAGCTGATATTTTATATTCACTAAATATAACAAATAAATTCCCTAACATCATTTTCATTCAAGGCCCATTCAATACGGCAGGTGTGTGTTGGTATTTTGTGATTTTTTATTTTAGAGTATGTCTTGTATTCCCCTGTTTTAAAGGCTTTTTCATGTCTCTAGAGGTAAATGATATAATAGAAATATGTAGAATTCTAATTGTACAAGCCTTACATATTTCAACACCTGAATTTTGTAAATTAATTTAAAAAAACATAGAATGAAGAAGCCCAAGTTGAGTCCTGTATGTTTGAATTTTCTGCCTCTTTTTGTAGTGCAATCACAATAGTTTGCTGAGTTTTATCCTGGTGTTTCTTGTCTTTCATCTGATTGCATGCCATTGGTTTGGCAGGTTGTGACGACTATGACACATATCACTGAAGAGGAAACCAACGGTCTTGCCACATGTAACAAGATTTTCATCAACACTTCATCAATAGAAGACACGAAGGATCGGTGTGCTCTGGTTACAAGTCAGTCCAATACTAACAATTTTGATCACGAGAAGTTCCAAAAATTTTTAGCTTTGAAGGGAGAGATACTGTCACAAACTTCCCTTAAAGTTCTTACTCGGAGGAGGAATGAGCTGGTAATGGCTTATGAATGACTAAAATTTCTTTGAATCTGCACATAAAAATGAAATAAATAATGTTTTTATCATCGTCTATCTATTAAACTGACTTCCTACTGTAACTTTTGTATCTAACTATAATGATGCCGCACAGTTCACAACCTTGTCGATTATATTAGTCACTTGTATTTAGACCTTCAAAAAAGTTTGCTACAAATACATTCATAATCATTACCCTTATTTTTTTCCGTCAAGTTAATTCTAAAAGTTTGCATACTTCTACCATTTGAATGCTTAAAAGGCCTTTACTGACGTCATTGCTATTTTATTATGTGCAGGCCCTCCAGCAACGAAAGATAGAAGATGAGATTGCTCTGTGCAATAAAAAAATTGAGACAATATTAACTGGTATGTTTTTATTTAACTATTGATTGCAATGCTTGCTCATATTTTTGTGCTGGTTCATTATTTAATCACTATGGTTTCTTCCCAAGTTTAGCTTTTTAGTGTTTCTAGAATTCATCTTCACCTTTCATTCTTAATTTTTTCAAGTGAAAGTCTTTCACTTTTAGTTTATCAAGCGTAATATCAAAAAAGCCCTCCTGCAGATCTGACATTGGTTCAGAACTTAACTTATTTTCATTGATTTCATATGCAACCTATCATATGATTCTGTGGCATCTGCAAGGCCGCCGATGTTGATAACTTAGAATAGATTTTTTTCCTATATCACTCTGTGAGGGGAGGTGCTCATAAACTTAACCAACACCTTGGATGCAAGAAACAATTTATTGAAGAATAATGTATTCCTTTACAGTTGAAATCAGTTAAGTTTATACTTTTGTTTGGTCATACTCTTTAAGAACTATCTCAATTTCATCGATCAATGAATCTAAAGGTGCTTCAAGCATCCTTAATTTCCTGTTTGCTTCTCGTTTACCTTAGCAGTTCAGATGTAAGATTGCACTGGATCAGCTATAAGCTGTATTATCAATCCAGCAATTCTGTTGATGTTCTATTGTTATGAGGCAGATCCTGAGTCATTAATTACTTAGTCAAATTTATAGGTTTTCATCTTAAATCTTATCTCTGTTTTTGTGATAGATAGCGTCCATTCTGTTTGTGTTTTCTTGAGAAAGTAGGTGGGGAGGGTGCTTTGGAGTTAAAGATAGAATCCATCATAGAAGGCTGCAACAATGAGCATGGAATGACATCTCAAAATCTTGAGCACCATTGCTCTCCACCATGTATCAAGAGGAAAAGATTGTCAGAGGCTGTCCTCATTATGCAAAGTGCATGCCAGGCAAGACATGATGTGCTATTCATGTGCCAGTTCTTACATTTCATTTTCTTATGACGCTTGTGTGATGTAGGATGAGGGTAAAGTGGGAATGGGAGAAGGAGAAAGGAGGGACAAGTGGAAGAAATTGAGGGAAAAGTAAATGGCAAGTAATCTGAACTTTATTCAATTTGCCAACAGACCTAACAAGTGAAGAAACCCTAGGGATATTCAGAGTCCTAGGTGCAATTAACGCTAACTGATCCTATATAAGATAGGATAAGACAGAAAACAAATCCTGAGATAAGGTGAGATGAGATAAACTCTAATTAGATGTAAAAGGTAATCTAGATATCCTAATGAAATAATGTTGTTTAAAAATCCCGGATGCCTCATCTTAATATAAAGATTGAGTAACCTTGATCCCATTTCGCATGAGTGTGCAGCTGAAAACAAGTTATGGTTTATTCATTTCTGGATTTCCATATGTACCAGCTTAATACAGGTACTAGGGTACAACCAACACATGAAGATTCAACTTTGTAATGACATCATACCGCCAGACATCTAGCCTGGGAAACCCAGCTTCATTAATTTTGAAAGAAAAGTAACTTGCATGCCAGACCTATTTGACCATAACGACTCTTCGCTGAATGATATGCCCTCTTAACACCAAACTGGCCATTATAAGTACCTGTCCAAGCCATCCTATCCCTAGTTGCAAAACTATTAGGAACAATCATAGGGTAAATTGCTTTCTTTTCCTTTTCTGACAGCCAATTTTCAATTGCAAAAGGATCCCACCTTCCATCTATGGTGCACTCAGCTACTTTCATCCCTTTAAAAGCCTTGTTTGCTTAAGGTTTAATTACTTAGTGTGAACACTATATTGTGTCCAGATAGTTCAAATAAAGATTAAAAAAAAAAAATCAAGAATATAAATATATTTCTTTTTACGATTTTGTATTGAAAAAATAATAAAAGCAAAAGGAATGATAAAATAAGTCAAATCTCTGCGAGGATTATCCTTTAGACATTGGGAAATAAAAATATATATATTTGTAAGGTATTTACAAATATCTTGTCTAAGATCTTGAATAGCATAGTTAAATTAAAAAAAAAAATCAAATAGATCTGAGGACTATTTTCTAGATTGATAGTTTAAAATAAAAGATATATAAAGTGTAGAAGGTTTGTCTCTTAAATAAAAGCTTTTTTTTTTTAAGAAAAAGGGATTTAAATATTTTTTAGATTCAAGTCGTGTGAGATTTTTGAATCTTCACAGGCATATAGGTTGATTGTTTTCCGTGTGAGTTTCTTCGTAGGTGTACATCAATCCATAAATTATGGAGCAAAGGCATAAGCTATGGGTGTTTGACCTCATTAGGGCCCCCCCCCCCAAAAAAAAGGACAGAGAGAAAACATGATAATCGTTTTTAATTTTGACATGTGAATGTTCACAGTACATATATTTCCTCAGAAAAGAGTGGGGGCAGGGAGTATCAAAGTAGTACTGACTAATGTAGGCTGTCCCTGCCACCTTTTTCCTATATTTCCATACAAATACTTGGATTTATATTTCCGTACAAGTAATCAGAAATCTGCTTATCTTGCAGGAACTAGATGGTATATGTCACGAAAATAATTGGATCCTGCCAACTTATGGGGTATCAACGTTGGATGGTAAGACTGTTTAATTTAGATGCGGAATCAAGAAGTGGAGGCAAATGAGATTTACTCTAGGGAACTTCAATGCTGTTAGTGCACCATTACTAGCATAGCATTAACGATGCATTACTCTTTAATTAACATTCATGATACTCAAATTACTCATTTACATGTCTTGTAAGTCTGCATATATATTAGATATGTCTCTGTAAAAGGATTAGCATAACTAAGATCTATTGGTTTTACCCTTTGAAGGTGGTTTCGAAGCTAATGTAACTGTTAGAGGAACGGACTTTGAGTGTTCATGTGGGGGTAACCTGTGTCTAAATCCTCGTGAAGCAAGAGAATCGGCCGCTACTCAGATGTTGGCCGAGTTAAGAAGTATGGCGAAATCAACCCAAAACTAGTTTTGGTTGTCTCTGTTGGAATCATAGACATGGCATATTTGAGTCGTCTTTTGCGGGTGATCACAGCCTTTACGATGCTCTGAAATGGAACTGCCTCTGATGTCAGTGTGTAACTGGGACTTCTTGACAAAATCAACCAACATTAGTGTAATGGATCTGAGTTAATTGCTTTATCGGCACACTAAACGCTGATTAGACTACAAGGTAATGGAATCGACATCTGTTTATCCCTTCGTCAATTTTTATCTTCCCGAGCAAAAATTTATCTTATCTAGCTGGTTTTTTTGGTCAAAATATATTTGCCGACATTCCCTTTTTTTTTTTGGAGCAAAAAATATATTTGTGCATTTGTTAGCGAGTAAAGATGGTAAACTCTTGTAATGTAGTGAATCAAAATTTAAATTTTATTTGAAAGAATTACTTTTCATAGAATGACACGTATGCCTGGCTCCAAAACATAAAAAGCAAGCATGAAAACTTTTATAAAACCGAAAACGTCTTCTAAGAATGCTGAACATGCAATATAGTGGACATAACATCAACATGCAGCAGTATCGTAGCCATGTCCACTGGGTTCTGAGTAATTGAGCAATAGTTAGGTGCTTCATCTGATACCGCTTGTGTTTCCTGGAATGTGGAAATCAGGGGAAAATATTGGCAATGCTAAGAAATGTGATAGGTTGTACTGCCTCAAGGGATCCAAGAATTAAGGGAATCAAGTTATCTACGTGTTTTTGGAGTTGATTAATAAAAATTGTCTCCTTTCCCTCATCAAAATTATAATTTTTGCCAAATATATCAAACAGCATCATCCCGCACATAACCGCAACCCGTGACATTTGGGATCCATCTGCAAAACCATGAGGTGTAAGGTAATTCATTTATTGATAAATATACATTTATTAAATTATAAGATTTTACAAAATATACCTCACATTTGAAACAGGGGGAGTATATGCGCAAGAGAAAAATTAATTTTAGATGTATAGATCGTTACCAGTTGTATAGATAATTGTCACTAAAATCATGCACTTGCTGGGGAGAAAAATCTTGTCCCCATTCCCCACAACGGAAAAAGAAAAAAGACTAGCATATGCACTGGTGGGCACGAATGGTAAGAAAACGTCCAAAGAAAGAATTATGATGAACAGTTGAACACTTACAGGAAAGAATGAAAAAATTACTAACTGCTTGGGAGACGGAACAAATGACAGAATAAGCGATCTAAATAGTTACATGCACCTATATGATAAATAAAACTTATTAGCATCCGGCGGCTTTCAGGAACTTGTCATAGGGGCTTGACGGCGGTAGTCTCAAAGTATGCTGCTGTCCAGGGTCATACCGTGCAAACAGGCGAACCTTATCTCGCGCTTGACTTTGCTCCAGAGTGGCCAATGCCATATCTCCTTTTGAACATTCCAGAGTCTACACGACAGCGCAGATGCATCAAACCATAATCGTTTCAATGTTTTTAAGAATCAATATATTCTATGCGCGGCCCTGCCCTTGGGGCCTGACTGCTGTGAATCATGGATTCATGGTACAGCCTAAGGTGTAGTAAATAGCAAAATTCCCGGGAGATGTAAATAGATGGTATAATATATAAACTCCACGCGTACAAAACAGGCTCATAGCCTCTCCGAATATATGTCAAAAGGATAAAAAAAAACATCAAAGATCTTAAGAGGTTATGAATATTTATAGATAAATTAAAATTAAAATGGGTTAATACAATTTTTTATCCCTCAAGTTTATTCTCATTTTGGTTTTAATTCATCAAATCTCAAACTATAAGTTTTAGCCCCTCAAGTTTCTTTCCGTCGAAAACATTGGTGCTTATAATTTAATAAATACCTTGACTATTTTACTTCTTGAAGAATTAAAACCTATGGTTTGAAACTTGAGGGCTAAAACCTATAGTTTGAAATTTGAGGGATTAAAACCAAAATGAGAGTAAATTTGAGGGACCAAAAATTATATTAACCCTATAAAAAATCATAAAATTTTCTCATTGACTCTGGACCCGGATAACATAGTATGCAGGCGACACTGGGAGCGTATACAAGGATAAATTTTCCTACCATGTTATGAGTCATATGAGAAAGGAACATATGCTGAGTTTCAGTCTATGAGAAACTCAATTTTTTTCCCCTCTCTCTATCCTTTCAGTGACAAGTTGATCACCGATATGTCGACAACAGTTTCAAAAGCAATGTGAATTAATAAACTAGGATAGCAAACAATTATGCCTTGTTTTTTTGGCCAAAAGTCAAACAGCTATATCAAGCACAGATTTTGAAATGAAAACGAGTTTCTGTTCAAATATTCATAAGCCCCACTCCCAATTAAGTCCCGCAGTTCAAATATCAAGATTTTCTATGGTTCTTTATTCTTTCTACAATCTAAACTAAATCCAAATTGTTCGTGGAATTTCACAACCAGGTGGCACCATTGACAAGTCCGAGGGCTCAACAAAAATTGTACTTCATGAAAAGGGAGTTCGCTAAACCATCCCCCATCCCCCCAACACCCCCCCCCCCCGGGTTTTTAAAAAAAAAAAATAGTGCCGCTGAAAGCAACAATAATTGTCATGCATAACAGAACACTTTAAATACTCAGTTGACTATTAAACCAATTAAATGCCAAATAGATCCTTGGAAAAAATAAATTCCTTCGTAATAACTATTTCTCTTTTAAATAAACTTCAAAAGTTATGATAAGAAAGTGATCACCTTAGTTGGTAAGGAGGGAAATTGTGTTTCATTTTCACTTGAAGGAACCATTGCCTTAGCTTCTTGGTGCTTGAAACTGTGAAGAATTGACATCTTCTGCTGTTTCCCTGTCACAAGCGCCTCGCACTGGTTCTTCATTTGGTCATAAGGCACAATAGCTGATGACATGGGGAAACTAGCAACTTGACGGGCAGTCTCCAGAACCTATACATAGAAAAATCCCATAGGACATCTAAAAGGATGACACATAGTCTCCAGCCAAAGCATCATAAATTGATTCAAAACACAATATCATGGAACCTAGCAAATTCTAAAATTAAAGATCAGCATTACCGATTCTAAGAGTTGATTAACACTTAGAACGTCAGGGTTATTGAAAGAAAGTGATGTTTTGCGATCTGACTGGCTTCTGCTTGGTTCGGGCTCCATCTCTTCATCCATCAAAACCACTGGAGCCATGATCTGGAAAACAACCAATCACCGAACTAATCAGACAGAAAATCTTTTCAGAAGGCACTTTAATGGAAATGCAATTTCAAGATTTTACCTCTTCTAAGTCTGAGAACTCAATTTGAGCTAGCGGAGAACATGGGCGTGGTGTCTCCATAAACAAAGGAGGTCCTGATGGATATGCATCATCGGGTGAAAAGCCCTGTAGAATTTGCTTCTTTATGCCGGACAACTCATCCTGACCAACAAGGAAAAGATTGGCATAACGGATCATTTCCAAGAAAAAAATGTGTATGCACTTGTCACTTGAACACATTGGCAAAATATTTTTATTTTTATTGTAAATTCATCATACAGTACATCAGTAGAATATTAATTAAAAAAAAAAAAGTGTACTAAGAGCAACCATTTAACTGCCTCGTGTATTAAACACTTGCTCAGAAATTTAATTCGTTCTATCATAAAATTCTAATATATATAGCTTCAAAAGTCCAATGGTGTAACAATTATCATATCATTCTAGTAACAATTATCTAGGGGGGTGTATTGTTTATCTATCCCAATGAGCCATTTATCGAATCGTTGCAATTGATGTTCGATCCCGAAGAGAGGGGAGAGATCTTCGGAGAGTGGGTTTTTATGATCCGATAAAGAATCAAACCTATTTAAATATTCCTGTTATTCTATATTTCCTTGAAAAAGACGCACCATAACAGAGAACCCCCCCCCCCCCAAAAAAAAAAAAAGCCTCTTTCCTACATTTCTTTTGCCAATTGTACTCGCACAGGTAGAGCTTCCCCATATTTATATAATTGGCGATCTGCACCTAAAATAACATTACTGATTGCTCAAGGGATATAAGAATATTTTTTAGATAAACCAAGTCAGATTTATATAGTCTTTATTCTGCAATGAAATTTGCTACTCCATTATAAATGTAATAATGGCTCATGAAAGTCACCCTGGTGAGATGGTGCTCCCTTGCGCAGAACCTGTTATAGTGTCGTTCCAATCAGAAGGTCCATATATCGACTCATAATACAACCACGAGGAGGGTGACATTTTCATTTTTCAGTGAGTCAACTACCAATCCATCTTAAAGGGTTAAACTCATAGAAGGCCTATGAATGGTTTTATGGATATCTATAAGATATGGCCCCTTGCGCTAAACACCTTCAGATGGAAGCATGAATGAGAGCATTTCCCAACTATTTCTTGAGCTGAAACTGATGTATAAAGAATTGCGTGCAAATGATCAAGCTCCTGATCACTTAATCATTAAACATAAAAAAACACATGAAGAATTGATTCGTCTTAAATGCTAAACTACTAGAAGACGTCCCATTAATCACTATATTAATATCTCTAAAGAAGACCAAATTCAACAGTGTTATTCATAGGTGAGCAGAAAATTCATCATTGACATGCTTAACACCTCAACCTGTCCAATGCAAACCAGAAAGAAAATTGAAGATCAATTCACAGTATTCTTGTATGACTCCAGCAAAATTGCCAGCTGGGCGGAAACAAATGAGAGATAAAACCATTCATCTTACCTCTGACAATTTTGCAAATTTAGTCATGAAGTATGATATTACAGTCTCTTTTAACTGCCTGTCATCTGATTCTACAGCTGAAAGCGACCTCATAGCATTGAATTCATCTTCCTGAGATCCATAAGATATCTTCTCTGATTCTATACAAACAGCCTGTTGTTGGATGTCATCGACCAACTCAAGAAAAGGATCTACCTGCAAATTTATGAATCCAATTAACTAACCAAACCAAAATAAATAATGTGGACTGATTGAGAATCTCAATTTCACAAGGAAACTAAAAAACAAAGACACTGAATATGATTCAATTTATGAAATTGGGTGAAGAAACTTACAGTGTTGTCAGTCATGGATGCCTTAACAACTGGAATCAGATCAGGGAAATCGCCTGCCCTGGCAGAAAATATAAGCATGTACGACGCCAAAGTAAAAAGAGACCTCCTGCGTGATGGTTGTAAGCCTCCTTAAAGAAACATCCAGAGCAATTTATAAGAACACAAGCAAGGAATATATTTATACTAAGCGTGAAAAGAATGCAAGACTATCATCAAGTTTTAGCAGGGTGACAAACTGAGCACTCAGGATTTTCAGGTTAAATCAGAATATTTAAAGCTACAAACACACTCTCTCTCTCTCTTTTCTGATAGAACAAATAAGATACAGTTCATTTGTTATTGTCAGGGACCATGTTAATTCAATTACTTAAATTTATAAGCGAAGGGCTATGACTAATTTTTATTACAATCTCAAGCACTCTTCCTCAGACAATGGTTCTTTGGTCTTGAAGTATGAATAAGGCACCAGCACACCATGCATTGTGCTGAAACTTAATTTAATTAAAGGATCAAACTCCTGACTATTTGGTTATAGAAGCTCTAACATCGCATTGAGGACCATTTTGATTCACAAGTATAAGCTACTAAGTGAAGGCCTATGGGGAGCTTTTGTCATAATCTTGAACAGCTAAGGACTTCAGGAAACTAGATACCAAGAATTTGATGCTTAACATTAGAAAAAAGAGTTCAGCCTTAAAGGCAGCCATATATCATAATTCCAAGTCAATTTGATGGAAAAAGATAATAGAAAAAAGAAAGTGTAGCAAGACGACAAGAGGAAAGGACTAGAAGAAATTCAGTTATACGTTTAACTTACCATCTTGATCCAAAGAGATACTCCTCAGGGAGAATGCCAGTTGGAAACATCTTACTAAAGCCATGTGACTGGATGTCTGTGGAAAGCAATTCAATCATCACAAACTGGCAGAAACTAATCATGTCAAATTGTCTTTAGCTATCAAAGAAGGAAAAAGGATGATGATATGTGCTCTAGCTGTCCATTTCTGAGAGGTACAAAAGTTCCTTTAAAAAAAACTATATATTTAAATACAATGTCGGCACTCATTTCAAACCTAGTCAAAATACTCATTGGGAAATCTGTATACAAGAGAAACTTAGTTATAAACAACAAAGGTGAAATCTAGCGAAAGATAATAGACAGGCATTAGCTGTTGGGAATAATCCCATAAAGCAGTCCCAAAATCATCAGTCGTTGCAGCCAGAAATTCTAAACAATGAGACATGCTTCTATCTTCATCACACCAGACAAACATGCAAACATCATCAAATATTTCTCCATAACAAGTTTGAGAAGCCAGGGACAGCATCGGGAGCGAAGAAGCTCATAATGCAAAATCTTAAGCACAAATTACAGAACAAGTATCACACTTTCAACACTTTCGTAAGAAAAGGGCCATGGACGCTATCTAGAAACCCATATATGATTATGAGATAGCGTTATAAAGGATTCCTGTAATTGTCAACCTCGTGATTAAAAATTGTGTGATAAAAGTTGTTTATGAAAAAAAGAAGTATATTATTTTCCCTACTAATTATATAGAATAAAACCCATATATGATTATGAGATAGCATTATAAAGGATCCCTGTAATTTTCCACCTCGTGATTAACAAATTGTGTGATAAGTAATAACTTGTTTATGAAAAACAGAAGCATATTATTTTCCCTACCAACTGTATAGAATAAAACGTCATGGCCACAATTAATCTCACCTTAGAACGAGTAAACAACAAAGCAATGCTATAAGTGTGAGCCATTGCCTCAAAATTCTCAGGGCCATTTTCTGCAGAAGTTGCCTGTACCCAGATTGAAGAGAGCAGAAGACTCACTTGGTGACTACTCAATCGAAGAGAACTCAGCTCCTGAAAATTACAGATACACCACATTTTTTAAGCACAATAAATATCAGAATCTAATGACTCAAATCTTTGCTAATACAATTTTATAATGATGATTAGAAATTTCATACATCCTTTCCATCGGTGAGAGCACGCGTGAAGCTGTGAACACAAAATAGATTAGGAACATATTTCCCATTGACACCTGCTTTTGTCTTTCCCTCTGATGGTTCCCTCTTCACACTGACAGAATTTTGATCATGAATGGCAAAGCTTTCACTCTCTACCTTCTGAATCATCTTTGTTTTCTGGTCTAAACATGGAGAAAAAAGGGATGGCATAAGCACCATAGAGAAGACACTATGTGCCCCTATTCGTGTGTCATGGTCTGGATGGGCCATTGCCATAAGCAACTGATGAAATAAAGCATCTGGGAAAGCCTGGACATTTCGATAAAAAAACCTTAATGTTTAGACAGTTGTTTTACAAGTGTTTAGGATGTAGAAAAGCCAATTTTCAGTCCAAATAAAAAGTACTTGCCTTCTTGTGATATGATATGTTAGGGATAGAAGAGATTAATTTTGCAGTTTGATAAATAGCAGAGATTGTTGTTCGTGCTACAATAGTACTATTTGAGATATTCTCTAGCACCACTGCCATCATATCAAGAATGGGGCCTGCATCCCCAACCTGACATTTCAAAATTTCATAGTTAATCCAAAAAGAATGCGGCAACAAAATAATACTCTTTTTCCTCACACAAGCGATATTGTAAATCCATGGGAAGGAAAATTAAGTGGCTTCCTTTTCCATATTAAACCATTAAGATGATACAAGTATTATTCCAAATGACACTTAGAGGCTTTGGGGCTCGTTCAGAATAAGAGGTTCAAAATGTATTTGCCTAAACAGATCCTCTGCTCCTCATACAGCTGCTGCTCATTGCGATTCCCAAGTGCACATTGCCTCATCCAGCAATCACTGCCATGTTAAGGAAAACGGTTTTGTTTTTCCCATCATCGTCCAAAGGGAGTTTGTGGATAAGGTCAAATGGGCTTATATGTTAGTCTGTCTGCAACTGGCGGTAACTTATTCTCAATACGAGGAATTACATGGATGAAAAGCAGTTAAATATTAAAAAGCATGTATTCTTGAGAGGCATAATGAGAGGTACCAATCTGAGGAGAAAAAGGACCTGTGATCATATATTTGCATCTCCATGGTTCAGTTTCCAGTTTTTGGTAAGTTAGACTCATCAAACTAGATCTTATGAAGGAAATCAGATTAAGGAGGATCTCATAAAGTTCAGGATTTTAGTTTTTCCCTCAGTTGCCAACTTGCCCAGAAGGATGAAGCCACTCTCACATATAAAATCTTGAGAAGTAACCCTTCTTAGAATATGACTCCTCAAAAATCAAGACATCAAGGTATCCATATGAGAAGGAGGATCTTTTTTCATATATAATTTTTCTTTTTGACTTCCTCAGGGAGGGGTATTGGGGAGGCTCTTCTAGAAATTTGGGTAAGCAAACAGCTGGAAAAGACAAACAAAAAAGTGATTCGTACCTTGCTTGAAAGTTGTAATATACACGATTCTAAAGCAGACTGAAGTTCAATGTTCAATTTATGTTCATCACTTCCAGCAACAGAAGCTTCAGCTAAAGTTTGCAAGCACTTCCTCAACTGTTTAATGAGGTCAGATATCGCACCGACAATTGCAACTGAGGCCTGCTGCTCAACATGTTCTGCAAGTTGTGAGGCTATCTTAACAATATTAATCTGCAGAAGAGGTTGCTTTGCAATATTCCTATGATCCAAGTGCTTGATTAAAATGGACAGCAAAAGATGGGAGTTATCTCCTGGCAGTCAGAAAGTGACCAATTAATACAGAGAAATTTAGAGAAAACTTCAGTTCAAGAAAAAGTTAAGCACTGAATATTCCAAGTCTACCTGATTCTGCCAAAAGGGATTGCAGATACATTAAAACAGAACAAGCAGCTCCTTTTTCCGGAGACCATTGATTTTCAGTATCAAAATTATGAAAAAGTGGTTCAAGAACACGCCTCACAGTTGTAGCTTCCTTAGCCAATTTTGCCATATTACATAAGCAAACCTTTGACCAATAAGCAGGATCCTTGGCAGTATCCCTGTTGACATGGTAAACAGATAAAGGTTGTCCTGGAATCATGAAAAATGCTTACAAAACAGGGGGAGAGATGAGTAAGATAAGACTTACAACATGAAGTCCATCCCAGTTCCAGTAAGCCTCTCCACCTCGGGATGGTTGACTTTCATTTGGAGATGCATGTAATTCTCCAATGTCACAGATATAATCTGAGGGGATCCACCCACCCAAACAAGAAACAAAAGGGAAATCTAGATCAGTGAAAGCTACCTAATGCTCTGAAGAGTTAATTCTGAAGATTTAATGCATCTTGTTGGTGTACGTCACTTTCTTGTTTTAAGGCGATCACTGACCAGTCAAAGCATAAAAAAAAATACTCACTTTGTCAAAATCCATGGAAAGATGTGAGTACTCTCCCATGAATTGCACCTAGTCACAGAAAATAGAGGGAAATTAATAAACAGCCTTGTAAAGCATTTGATTTACAGATAATGTATAATGAATAAGGTAACCACTATAATCTAACCAGAATGAAATTTACATATGAAAATGAATAATTTGAAAAAAAAAAACTTTTCGTTCATCCCACAGATGCAATTTTCTAAGATTAAAACTTTATATTGTGTCAGTGCATATGTCAGTCATCCATGGCCACAGTTCTTGGTACAAGTATGGTATGATTAATTAGTCAAATGAAGGAGTCCAAAGTCTAATTCATTTACGAAATATATATATAAATTAACAAAGTAAAGGGAGTTGCAGATTCTTATCAAGAGGCTAAATATTCAGTATATTTTATCTCAATATGGTTTGTTATCAATAATTTCTAAAACTGCCAAGGACCATATCTTGAAGAACAATCCCCTCCACTCTTTAGTGTATCATCATGTTTCCAGTTATATTCTCATCCACAGAGAGTTTCGTTTAAAAAAAAAAAAAAAGGATATGTAGTTTCTAGTGTGTAATTAACCAAGAAAGGAAAGACTTCATACAATTAAACTTCAGAGAGTGAATGAGTAACTTCTAGAATAGTAAAAATCGAAGCAGAGAAAGTACAACACCATATAGGATAGAGCTTGAAGTCCAGCAGAACGTAGACGCAAAACTCGTTCATCTTCTCCGACTTCTTGAGCCAATTGGCATAGTTTAGGGATGAGACCCTCCAAATTGAACATGTATGTACTGTCTGTCTACTTTTAACTCAAAATGTCAGCATCAACAAAGTTATGACATCCAAACATTGTGAAAACATTTTTGGTCAAAAAAAAAAATTGTGAAAACATAGCACGTATTCCCCAGAAAACAGAGGGCAAGAATCAAGAAATAATGCAGCCAATAAATATATCATACTGCTTCAGCAACCCTCCGAGTTGTCCAAGTCTCAAGTTATTAGGCCTCTTAGTCAACATGAAAATGAACCCCACAGTAGTTCTTTATTTATAGACTCGAAATTAAGTGAGATGGGCCTAATGAAATACCTGGCAATTTATAAAGTCTACAAGTGCTTGGCAACCTAAAGTCCTCATTTCATCAGCTCGAGTTTGTTCTAAAAGTGTTCGAATGATCCCTAAAAAACTACTAGCAAATAAGGGCCTGCAAGATTAAACATCATGTGAATATCATCACATATTTAAAATAATAGGAAAAAAAATAGCAATCCATCAATACGATCAAATAAACAAGAATTTGAAAGGAGACCCAACTAGAAACATTATGTAAGAGATGCAAATCTGGAAGTCCCTACAGTATGTTGCATGTACAAGGAAAAGAGGCATAAATTAGATAATTCTAAATTCAAAAACATTCTGCAATTTTATGAAATGTTCTTCTGGTGATTCAATCTAAGAAGTTGAAAGATAAACTCCACGACCAGCCTTCCCCTTTGTTCCAGTAAACTTGCATAAGATAAAGTGAAAATGCAACACACGGACTATGCGGTTAAATTATCCAGCATCGAACTTACATCTGCTCCTTGCATGACGATAACAATTTCCTGTATATCCACAAGACAACTTTCACTGACCCAAAATTTTCATTACGCAGGTCCTTGTAACATCTTTGTTCCAGGTTTTCAGTGATCTGCATGGATAAAACGCTAAACATCTTAAATGAAAGCTAACAGGATTTCCTCCTCCAGCACATAATCAACTCATTATTGTTTAAAATAAGTTATGAAGGAGATATATTTTCACCAGTTTAGAAAATTAGTTAACTCTAAAAGATTCATAGAAAAACGTCTAAATTTTCTCCACCATTCATTATTTATCTTTGAATTATGTGAGGCAACTGTACGAGAACTAAGTGAAAGAGAAAAGAAAATTTAGAAAGTACAAATTCAAAACAGAAATAAAGACGTATGACAAAGAGATTTAATCGATGTAGAAAACAAAGGGACACTTATTCAGGTATTAAGCGGTATACTCATTGTCAAAATGATCAAGAGAGCTGACTGTTGGCTAGGACTACATAGCAAAAATAGATCTAAGAACATCTTCTTGGGGAAAGGGAAAAAACAACCTTTGGAATTCTCAGTGGATTTTTGGAGGCATATTCACATAGCTTTCCAATTTTCCTCTCATTAGGCCCAGCATCCTGCCATATCCAGTAACAGTCACCCACATAAGATTTTTGTTACGTTGGAAAAGCCAAAATACAAAAGGGGATCTAAAGCGTTCAAAGTATTATGTTCTGTAATCTTATCCAAGAAACTAGATATGTTCCTTGTGCAACACACATGATCGATAATAATTTAGAAGTTTTTAGAAGGTTATACTTGTGTCTTTAACATTTAGACCCCATTAAAATGTGTAGAAAAATATTTGGGGAAAAAAGAGTTGGACATAGCCCAATATGATGTGTGGATAAAAATTGAAAAGAAAAAAATTGCACAAAACTTAAGAGAGGTCTTATAATTTATGGTTCATGAATGGCATAGCTCTAGTAAACTTTTTGTGTTACTAGGATAGGCCTCATGCCTTTGCCTGGATTGGACCTCAAAACCACATTACTTAAAAAGAGATGGCAAGAAAACAAATAAAATGAGTGTACAGGTTGGTAAAATAAATGCAACTAAAAGTTAATCATTGGTCATTGATAGTAGAGAAGCATCGTTTTGACTAAATCGTCAATCTGCAGATGATATAAAAATGATTCCTCCAAAAGTGAAATAACATATCATGAGCAGAAAATTTCACCTGATTACGCGGGAAGATATCAGTAAGCAATTTCTTGTAACGCTTCACTGGCTGTCTTGAACTTGCCCTCAAAGAAGGACAAATGCAACAGAGGTTACCACAGACGGGCACAACCCGCCTGGACATAACCCCCATTTTCCCGTGAAACTACCAACCCTCCGCTGAAATTCAACAGAATTTAGTTAAATAAATCAGTAACTTCAAAATTAACATTCCAGCAATGAAAAGTTGAATTTACATTCCTTCCTCAGGATTTGGTCATCGTGGTCTTTCCAGAAATCAATTATGAGCAAGATTAAGACCCAATTAAATTCAGGCATAGCTGAGCTGTGCATACAGCATACATAGTTCCACAATGTCACAGGTAAATAAATTCCAAGAAGAAAACAAATTGACGGAGAATATTTTGGATAGAAACTGCATTTGACTGGGCCAATATTCAGGAAAAAGATATTCTCCACCTAATAAAAGCACAGAAACCATACTCTTTCGCAAACTGAAGCGTCTCAGATCGCGATCGGAACTGAAAGCCAGAACGGGAGAAAATAATTTAATCAAACACCGGAAAGACCAAATTCCAACCTGAAATAAC
>NW_021632600.1:0-39754 GCF_004799145.2 Neltuma alba
TAGCGGAACTTGGGACACGAATGGCTCTTAATGGCAAGGTTGAAAATTGGCAAATGCAAATACAGGAGCCTCTTCCCCCAGCTATTTCACAAACTTTAAGGATTATTTATGTCTCCAACTTTGTTGATTATGCTGGGGCATGTGCACTAAAATATTAGTTCTTCTAATTTTAATATAAGAGTTGAATGATTAATTTAAGTAATAATGTTTTTGCATACTAAGTTATTAGCGCAAGCACAGGAAGTTGTATGGACTAAAATAAAAATCCGAACTCTGAAGTTAAGTATAAGATTCCTATTTTTTCTATAATTACAATTTGAGTTTTAAAGTATAATCAAGTAGATAGATATGCGTGTACGTGCACATGTATATGTCACCTGAATGTTCGGCTCACAAGCATTGAATTTTGTAAGGGTGGAAATTATAAACATCTTGACTCTGAAGTTTAGTTTGTGGCATGCTCGTAAATAACTTAAATTCTACTAATTTTTAATATTAGAGTTAGTTTAACATTTATTTTTATTCTAAATACAAGACCTTAATACACTTTGTTTATCATATTTATCCATTTTTTCGCATGATTAAAAATTCTGTGAAATGGCAATTCTAGCTAATCCGTATGATTAGAAAGAGTAGTTTAAGGAAAATAACATCTATTTATTACAAATAACTAACTTAACAAACTTTCTTAATCTGTTCAAATTAGTCAGTTAGCTCTTATATTAAATATCAGAGGTAGTAATATTTTTCTCAAAAATTAAAAAATATTATTTGACAACAAAGGAGATCAACTGATTTATTCCATGACGTAGGTTGCCACCTTAGATATAGTTTAATTTAAACTTTATTTACTTCCAACTAGATTGTAGGTTTCATGTTTTATGTTGTCATGCTGGGTACAATTATATATATTGATTGAAAAAATAATTTTCGCACAATAATATCAAATACTATTAAAAATTAATCCAAAATATTAGGCGTTACTTAAAAACTTTTAAAGTGGTGGTTTACTAGGAAAAGGCATAGAACATTGAAGGTGATGTCAGGAATGACGTATATGGGGTTGGCTTTTCACGTGTCGTGGAGTATATGGCTTTAAGTTGGCCGTTATTTAAATAGGAGGAAGAGGAGGAGGAGGAGGGAATTTGCCTGCCATCCTTCTAAAGTTGTGTGTTAAATAAGAGAGTTTGGCTGCATCGGTTATAAATTAATAGGAGTTGAAGGCAAATCATGATGATGTCTCCAGTTCCACACATGCTTACCTTATATTCATTATACTTTAATCATTGTCCTGTGTTTGTTCATTTCTTATATATATATATATATATATATAAATGCCACCAACAATATATATATATATATATATATATAGCCTACTGCCTACTATTGTATATATGTCCACCTTTCAATCAATATGAACACTTAAGCTTCCATGCATGCATGTATCCTTTTAATTCATTACCTCAAATCAAATTTGTTATACATCCAGGGCGGACCCAGGTTGTATAATGTGTTTGAGATTATGTTAGTGAGCTCCAAACAAACTGACTTCTCTGTTACAGAAATCAACTTCAAACTTAAAATGTATGTTTGGATGGGCGTTGTGAGTACAAGGGTTTATACTCTAAGGTGACTTTTTTTTCAACGCTACATTATGTTATTTTTGCCTTCTACAACGCATGTTATCCCAAAAAAGTGGGCTCACATTTGTAAGTGAGAGGTTGCTTTTACTTGTCCCCTCGAGTTCATTCCAAGATTAATGAAATGATTTTTTAAAAAAATAAATCTAATGTTATCTGTTATCTAGGATCATATTCATAAAATTTAGGAGAAATTGAGAAAAAAAAATTTTGTTAAAATTTAATTGGTAAGAAGTAAGTGATAAATTTTTTTACTCACCGAGTACTGACACTCTGTAAATTTTATACACAGAGTACTTATATTTTGATTTAGATCATTCTCATCGGTTATATTTCAATGGAAGGACTTTTCCCTAATTTTCCCTAAAACTAAAATATTTTAGTATTTTCAAATTTTTCTTTTTATTTTTGTAATTTTTAATTTTAACATTTCTCTTAAAATTATCATATATGTTATATACTGTTTAATAAAACTCACGTCGTGTTCAGTCATTTTACATCTATATTTATTTTTCTATTAATTAGGCATTCGAACAAGTTTTAGCTTATCAAAATTATCTTCTTTTTTTTTTTAACAAAAGACAATTCAAACATAAATCACACTATACTAATTAACTTTAACTTAAATTTATAAAGTCAATAAAATAAAAGTTATTTTATCATCGCTAATCCAAACATATTCCTAAATAGGTGTATTATTGTTTGAATTGCTTTTGCCTTCAGCATTCTAACAATTATTCTCACCTTTTTCTCACTGTTATTGGACAAGGACTTGTTTGGATTAACGTTTGCCCCAACAAATTTTTACAAATTATGCCAAATACTATTTTTTTCATCCAATTAATTAACTTTTTTTTTAATCTAACTCAATGCTGAGACTTTTTAATCAATGTTATTCCAAACATGTACTCAGCTTAGCTTCCTGTCGCTCTCAAGTCTCAGTAATTTTCCAAAAAAAGAAAGAGAAATAAGCATTTCATGCCATCATACTAAACGACAACGCTTGGAATGATGGCATGAAGTGCTTCTTTCGGCCAACTTGGTTCCAGCCCAAGAAAGATTATTTTTCATTTTTTCCCCCTTCAAGACGGGTTTACTCCCATTTATAATTTCTAATTTAATTTGGTAAGACTCTATTTTTAGGTCCATTATTGATTCTACCAAGTTTTTAGTTGTACTGTGTCATTGTTGTTATTGTTGTTGTTATTATTCATATCCTCACAAAATAGCGCATTTCATCAAAAAATAAGCAGCCTGTCAAAGTGATTTGTTAAAATGATATTTTGATCTTTTACATGAATAATACATTACATTAATTTATTGGCACTCATTTGGCCCCTTTTTCACGATTTTCTTGATCGTGTCGTTGATTCTTGTTCATATAATACAATTGAAGACACACATACATGCAAAGTACAAACATGTTATTATCCGGTTTGAACCGGAGACTCCAGTTGAGCGTAGTTGACGGAGTTGTTGCTTAAAGAACTAATCATTGACAAGATAACGCAGGGTTAATGAAGAAATTAATGTTGCTCTCTTTTTAATAATAATTTAGGATATTCATTCAGTATCTCTGAGAAGATAATTCAAAGGGTAAAAGTACCCTTAACAAATTAACTAACCATATGGCCGATTGACTTTGCGCGGTTTAATTTGCTTGACAAGTTCTGGAAAGTGGAAACTACCTTTTCAATGTAAGAGTAAAGCACGAATTAATAGGAAGTAGCATATAAGTAAAGCACTGTTCAAGAGACTGGGTTGTTCAGAAAGCAATTCCAAAGCTTTTTATTTAATTTGCATGCATACATCTTAACCAATTAAAATTAATTATCTCAATCTCAGGTGCTTTGGAAAGATAATTATGAATTAGTTTCTCGACAAAATATAACAGCCTCATGCTATCGGCCTTGACCAGTGTACCCCTTTCGGAGAAAAAACTTTGAAATAACAGAAATATACCCTCATGGATAAAAAGGAGGTGGAAAAAAGGACGAGAAGGAAGAAAAATGTTGCCTTCCATTGGAAAAAAGAGGACAAGAGCAGGCAAAAAAAAAAAACGGGGGGTTAAAAAGAAAGGAAAGAGATTTTTTTTTTAAGACACATCTGTTATTTTATTGAAAACAATTATATTCAAGGTCAGACACTAAATATAAATAAATTTTTCAATAAAAATTTAAATACTATTTTGTCATGTTACAATATACTAACTCATTTTGTTAGATTTAAACTCTAAACCCTACCCTTGAGAAGAAGCTTTAAAAGCAAAACATGAGGAGGAAGTATGAGAACTCGAAATCTGGCCCAAATGGGAGAAAAAGCATCAATACAGAGAGGCCTGTCTTCCCTCAACTTTGAAATTGCCTATAGACCCTCGATTTTTTTTTTTTTAATTTCTTTAACATGACCTCATTGTTAACATTTTTTTTAGGGTTAAGATCTTGACATTTTTATACTTACAAATTGAATAGGGTTAAATAAATAAAAATGCCTGCGATCCCCAGCCAATCCTAAATCTCAATCTCATTTCCCTGTTTGTTTTGGTTCTCTCACAAATCCATTCTTATCCTTTTTCAGGATCTTTTTTTTTTTTCCCCCCTCACTCTTCTTTCTGGAGACTCTCCAAAGGAACCTCCCACTCATAGAAAAATCAATCACAACTCCTCAAATTTTTCGTATCTAATCCAGCAGTACAATGCAAAGGCCATTAGCTTACGAAACTGGGACGGTGAGGTCTCTTCACACCGATGACAAATTACAACCAGTTTTAAGGGACTTGACTGTATTTTTGCAGATTTATTACCGTACTTATTTATAAGTAAACCCCTTATTTAAAACTTGCACATAATTTTTTCAGAAAACAAAGGGGGAATTAAAAAGTCAATTCTATATTTGAAAGTCAATTCAGAAAACTAGAATGATGCATCAAAATAATATCCCAAAGTAATGCCTTTTATATTGTAAACTCTGCGTTAGTGGAGCATTTGACCTCCCCTTATGTGTCTTCCAAGTTAGCTCCGTTCATCAGCCACCGCCACTCCCGCCGATCATTCGCAACAAGCCATCGTTCCTTAGAAAAGCATGTTTTGTTTTTTGTGACGTAGGAATCTGATGAGAAACAGCCCGTATATGAACGAACATCAAGTTAACATGCAAACTGCCTTTTTTTAAGTTGATAATTTCTTGAAAAACCAATTTGGCTATGAAGCTCACAGAGGCATTTGATGATCAGTCAGCTCAAGTGAGCCATGTGATTGATCTTAACTTATGTGAGGAGGAGGAGGAAGAAGAAGATGAAGATGAAGAAGAAACCACATTTGCCACGACAAGACATGTCCCCTAACCACCAATCCATCCTCGTATTTGTCAACTGTTACCAGAAAAAGGCGTCAAGGATAACACAGTCTCCATTACCAGACACATCCGATTCACATCTCACAAACCCTATCTTCTTCTTTCGCTTCAATCATATCGGATCATCATCCACACAATTATTTGTGTGCCCTGTTAATCGTATCCACAAGTGGATGCTCATCGACTTGGTTTGATTGATCTTCTGTTCATTCTATAGATAACAAAATGCTCACTTACATACATACACTATTTGCTTTTACAGGAGTAAGCAGGGAGACAACAAGTTACTGAATCAAATATGAAATTTACATACAAACATAAACCCTTTAGCCTTAAGAAGTCAGAGAGAAGGAAGATTCAACAAACGTTAGAAACCTCAAACCCCTCTACATCATGTCTTGTCCACTAACAAGTCTAGTAGTACACTCAAATTTCTCATTACTAGGACGGTAATTTTACATAAACAAGGAAGAAAGCCACCTCTTGTGTATATGTGCTCAAATATGTGTATCAGTTGCAGCATGCCCTAGTTTCGGCTTTTGCACTTTTCCATTGCTCTTGGTGCTGCAACAAATGAGATGTATGTAAGTAAACCAGTCTTGCTGAAAAATATATATGTTTCTTTCAAATTTCAAAAATTAGATGATAGAAGTAGAAGATAAGGTTACCTAGGCCAATCGCTTCAGAACTCTTCATGATCCTCAATCTCTTGCAAGAGGCAGTGAACATCCTGACACAAGAACAAAGGGATAATATCAGAAAGATGAACGCACGTAATCACTTGTTTTTTGTTCATGCAGGAACGAGAGCAAAGTCTGAAGTTAATACATGGGCAGCAGAGTCATTGTCTTAAAACCACTAAACAAACAGCTGATAATATACGCGGTGAAACATGGAACAGATTCAAATTGACATTCTTCCGACAATCTAACCAGAAACCATAATTCAGACATTATGAAACATGGATGGCACTTACTCCCAAGGCACATCACCAACTAGCATCCAATCACCATCCTTGTCTTCATAGGTAAGCACATATTCTGAGCCATGAAGCAGATCCTTCAACCTACTTTCACTCAAATTATCATGACTTGAAATTCCGTGAGATCCACATTGACCTGAACATGTCATGGATTAAAACATCAGAATCTTCAAAACGCGCAAAATCTCAGTGGACTAGACTAAAATTGGGCCGTAACTCGCGTCACAAAGATGGAAAAATCTCTACTATCAAAGTTTAAATGGGTATATTATGTTTTTTTCATTAGGTAGAAGACTATTCGTTGCTTTTCATCCATGGCTCCAAAGTATTAGCCTTTAGAGACTGTTGATCCTGATTCATTACCGTGCATAGTTCAAATTTTTCACATGATCTCAAAAAAGATGATGAAGAAACTACAGTTAAAGGTAAAGAATGAGTTGCAAGTGGACGGAAACTCACTGATTGTAAAACATCTGAACATCTTTTCAAGTGCTGAAGAAAGTTGCTGGTAACTGCCAAAGTTTTTGAGATCCACTTTCCTCAAGTAGGGGGCACCATCCATGCTTACTTTTACATAAAGACATCCAGACTTGGCTTCTGCATCATCATCGTTCTTTTGAGGATTAGAGGCCATCGAGTTCTTCCTGAAAGATCTGATTGGTGGCCATCCCACAACTTGTTCCCTGATTCACATAAGAAGAGCGCACCAAACTTTAATTATAGCGGGCCTAAGCAAAGACACAACTTCTCTGACTGGAGGCAAAGATTATAATTCAATAGCGAAGTGATCTAGCTAAAAACGGATGCGTATCCTTGTGCTTGAGTCAGAGTCATAGAACTCACACAGCATAAGGGAAATACATGAAAGCATCAGAAGAAAATTTGCAGGGGTTCAATCCGGAAACATATACAACAAGAAATCATATAGAGAAAACGGATGAAACAAGAGAAAAACCACCCCATGAATGATTAACAGAAAAGTAGTATCCTCAAAATTACTTTAAACTAAGAGCAGATTTTCTTATATCAAGAGCTACCAGAACAAGAAATTTAGCAACAGCATAAACAAGAGATTGATCAAAATTTCCAATGGAAAGATTTTCTCTCTTCATTTTCCATGGAGTTTTGTGCAGCATCCAACATATTATAAAGAATTCGCAGAAACATCAACAAGCAACATGGACAAAACAGTGATAAAACGCAACAGTAAAGCAAAAGAACAAAAGTGAAAAATCAAAGAAAGATTGTAATATTACTTCTGAGGAACAGCAGATATCTGGGGCTTCTTCTCATGCAACAATGGCTTTGGTGAGCTTGGGATGCCATCTTTGGCAAGGGAAGCACCTAAACATGTTTGTGGGTTAGTGCCACCTCGAGGAGAAAACAAGCCACCATCTTTACCCAAACCTGCCTCAGATCCTCCATTCCCTGACATAGCCCACTTTCCAGAACCACCATTAATGGTGTCTGAGAAACCCCTCTTGGCCCCACAGACCGCTGCACTCTTTCCGGCGCCGGCACCATCCCTCTCCGGTGACTCGGACCCAGGCAGTCCGAGTCGTAGCTCAGTGGCCTTGAGGTTCAAGCCACTATTGCTTCTCTGAGAAAACTTGTCTGAGCCTTTTTCCATTGAAGGAAGCTCTGTCAAGCCCACATAGTCCTGCTCCTGTGGCACAGACATCAAACCTCGGCTAGGGAAATGATTATCGGAAACCACGAAACGGGCAAAGAAGAAGAACAAGAAAGAGAGAGAGAGCGTGTGTGAAACGGAGATTGAAGAAACAGAATTTAACAGTGGAAGAAAGATATGTTGATGAACAGAACTTTGCTCTGAGCTTTCAGATTCTGTTGTGTTCCTATGTAAACTCTGGGCGCGCTGTGTCTTATTATTAAGAAAGAAAAAGAAGGGGAATTGATATTAATACATTAAGAAAGGGAATATTATCAAGCTCGTAATTTGCAAGGGGAATAATGTTAAATTAATTTCTCGCTTTATTCTTTGTTTAAAATTCCCGAAGACTGTGCACATTTTTTTTATTAATTTTATGAATCTTTATGTAGGCAACCACGCCGACAAGTCACAGAAAGTCCCCGGCAAAGCTATCTCTATATCCTTTTTTTTTTCCCCCGAGATTAGCGTTTGCTTACTTGTATAATGAAATTACAGACATTCAAAAGATAAACCGGTTATTTCTTACAGCTCCTAAGAAAGTAAAAAGTCACTATTTGTATGTCCCAGAAAATATGCGTGGGATGAAGAGCATGTGCAAGACTGCTAGTTGGCGCGAGAAAAGTAAGAAGCACAGAGCATGGAGGAAAATGAAACAGAGGAAAAACAAAAAGGAACAGAGGAACAGAGGAAGAAAGGGACGAAAAGGGTCTCTGGAAAAGGCCAAATTTACATCGATTTTGGAAGCAAAATGCAGAAGATCTCCTATCACAAATTGCAACAAAATTTCTGGGCGTATATACTGAATGGATTCTCCGGGAAAATAAAAATATAAATTTGCGAACAGGAAAGGGAACGTCGGATTGAGATGACAGGATATATGCATATGAGGAGGAAGAAAGGAAAATGAAATGAAACCAACGTCGAAGACAAAGGGATGGGAAATGAAGCAAAACTGACTGTGCCTGTGGTGTACGAGATGCCTTGTTTGAAATTAAAAACGAGTCAGAGGCTAAGCCCAGAAAACAGCACACACTCCGCGTTATCAGCAGTACAGTGGATGCATGTCAACAGGTAAATTGCAGTTTTTAATAAAATTAGTTAAGTTATTTACTTATAATTAAAACTATTTGATAGAAACCTGTTATAATTAATAAGAATATTTTTAAAAAAAATTATAAATTTAAGAGATAGAGTTAATTGAAATCTCATATTAAAACTAAATTTAATTATCAACTAACTCTTATATTTAAAATAAAAAATGGTAGTATTTAGTAGTATGAAATCGAGAAGCATGAGGATTGATCCTACTTGTAATTTTGGATTGTTAATATCTTTCTTTAACAATGCACTATAGAATATGAAAACTTTCTTCTTGTTATTTTAACCAAGCACATGCATAAATAAATAAAAGTGAAAGTTAAAAGATTGATCGAAATCAAATTGAGTTTAGTAATGAAAATGAATTTTTAACTAAATAAATAAAACAAATAATGGAACTGAAAAAAATCAAAAGTTGGAATAATATAATTGTTTTGCCAACAGTTGTGATGATATGATTAATGCTTGTATCGAAAAATAATATAATTAACGCACTATATATAAGCCTTTTGTTTTGGAGAATATTTCAGTCAGATTTTTCTACATCTAGCATGTTTAATTCTCCAATCACATGTGGTATGTATCCTATTTTTTTAATGTGAATTTATAGTATAATAATATTTAAAAATTAAAACATATTACCATGTATGATTAAAAAACTTAATATAATAAATATTAGTAGCATTATCTTTTTGGCTTAATAATTTGGATAGAAACAAATCTCTAAAAATTTCTTCATATTTAAGATAGATGGATAGGATTGTAAAATATTTATAAACCAAAAGGCAGAGTGTTTATTTTATTAATTACCTCTTCACTGAGCTGAATATATGATTCTATTCATAACTTGAATTTGGTCGTCACGGTTAACAACTCATGAATATTATAATTTTATCATATATGTGTATATATTCATTTCAGTCCTTAAGATAAGATTCTCTTTACAATACAAATTACGCTATAAAATAAGTTTTATATTTTTTTAACCAATAAAAGTCTTATACTAAACATAGGAGGAGAAGTATTATATATGTGATGTCCTATGGCTGATACACTAATGCTTCTCAATTCTCAAATGACACACCTATAATTGACCCCCCCCAAAAAAAAACCCATAATTTACCATTCCATTCACATCTTTTTTATTCTCTGTTTCGGAACCTACCTAAAAAATAAAAAAAACTCTGGCAAAAAAAAAAACCATATATGTGTATACATTAAATTTTTAAAAAATTTTAAATAAAAAACCTCTAGAAATGTAATTATTTGTTTAAACTAAAATACTATAAAGTATTAGTAAATTTTGGAAAAGTACTATTCTAATCAATGAATTATGGTGAAACGTAACATAATACTACTTCCAATCCTTAATATAAGACCTTGTTTGACTTTTATTTTGATCCTAAATATAAGACCCCAATCCACTTTGTCTCTTATATTTATGCATTTTTTTCCAAGATAGTCCTCCTAACAATGATAGTTCTAGTCAATACATTCTTGATTAGTAAGGATATTTTAGAAAAGATACCACCTATTTATTACAAATAACTAACTTAACTTCTTTTTTTTAATCTCCTCAAATAGTCAACTAGCTCTTATAATTAAAACGGAGGTATATACTTTTCAATTTCATTACAAATTTATTGGCCAAATGGAATGGGTTGTTTTTATAAATTGTAAGGCCCCTACAATAATGCATCAGGATTTTTATGGGTTTGATAATAACATTTTTTTAAAATTCAGGAATATTTATGATTTTTCAGAAACTCAACAACGAATTTACTTCTTGAAATAATTAAGATTAATATTTTTAATTTGTGAGTTTCAGGATTTTTTATGATTTCATATATAATGGCCAAAGGTCATTTTATTTATTTTTCCGGAAATGTCTGCAATAAATATATTTATTGTTTATTATAATTTTCTTATTAATATATTATTTATGTTTAGTAAATAAATCATTCACGTATTAACTTTAATAATTAATTTATTTAATTAATTCTTATTCTTTTCCTTTATTTGGCTCATTATTTTCCAAAATTCAATAAAAATTTTCCAAAAAATTAAAAATATAACAGAATGGATAGACAAGACGCCGTTACGTTCGTTAGTGGATGGAATGACCCAATTCCACGTACCCAGAAACCTTTCCTCTTTATGTATCACCAAAAAAAAAACTTTCTCTTTACAATTCCATTCCCCATTTTTGTTGCATACTGTATTAACTTCAAAGCCTCTTCTTTGTTTTGTTATTATAATTGTTAGAACGTGAAGGACCATACGCATGGAAAAAATTAAGAAAAGAAAAAAGTCTTCAACACCACATTGATGAAAATACTTAATTTTAAGGAGCCACTTATACTTAATTATTTATTCATCCCCGGAGCCAGCTTGTTAAATAATGATCACACACTCATAAATTATAGGGTTAAAGTATATCCAGTATCTCGAAGTATTTTCTTAGGTGCATCCAGCGCCCTACAATATTTTATGGTACATCCAGCATCTCGAAGTATTTTCTCAGATGCATCCAGTACCCTAAAGTATTTTATAGTGCATCCCGAAGTATTTTTTAGAGACCCTAACATCCTGAAATATTTTTTTTGCCTTGGTGCTAGATACACAGAAAAATATTTTTAGGTGCTGGACACATTTAAAAAACCTTTGAGATGCTAGATGCATAAAAAAATACTTTACGATACTGGAAGCACTTGAGAAAATACTTCAAGGTACTGGATACACCACAAAATATTTTAGAGTGTTGGATGCACCTAAGAAAATACTTCAAGGTGTTAGATGTACCTTAACCCTAAATTATATTGCCGCATTATTACCAATTATATGGCTCTTGTTAATAAAAATAAATTAAAGTTTTACCCCCAACAAAAATACATGAAAGAAAGACATCATTTGATGAATGAATAATTAGAATATATCTTCTTTTTATTATTTAATATCAATCCTCAAAAAATTAAATATGAAATCTTTCTGATGCAAAACTAACATGAAATCAAATAAGAAGAGGCCGGACCAACTTGTCATATTAGGGATTTATAGCTAAATGATTAAGATTGTGAATTGCAAATAATATCAATAAGTGTGTGTGTGTGTGTAAATACTAAAATCTGCTGTGATTGGATTGATTCCAAAATACTCAATTCTCTTTGAACAAAATTGAGATTGTGAATATTATGAATAAAAAATTGCATTAGATGAATTACTTTCAATCAGACCATATAATAATATATAAAAGATTGTTATATTACAAGATATATTAAGATTCATGACAAACAGTACTATTTGTAAATTTTATACAGTGTATTTTATTCTGCTATCCTCAATACAATGCGAAAAAAGTTAAAGTGAAAAATGAAATATGGGGAGATTTTCCCCATAATCAAAACGTTGAACAAGAGAATCCAATGAAAGGACCCACATTCCAAAAACTGTCTAGCGTCAAAGTTCTTGCTGCTAGCTTGGGCCCCTCAAAGTGGCAATCCCACTGTTTGGTATCGAGCAGTGCTTCAATCTCTTTCTTTAACTCCTTTTTTTTTGTAATTCTTTTTTCTCTTCTCAAACAAAAATTATGATGGCCACTCCACCCCACACACACACACTATTCAATAGGGCTGCTGGGAGATATCTTAATCTGGTTTCTGCTTTTGAGAGTTTGTTCGGCAAAGCTCAACTATAATGCGCTGTTTTATATGGTTATGGCAATTTGTGGGCCCAAATTTGCCGTTCACTTTTGCTATAATCATTCCACTTCCACCTTCTTAACTGTATATTCAGATAAGTCTTCCCCACAATGCAGGCTCCTAATCTTTTGTCCTCTTCACTCAAAGCATCACACCCCATTTGCCTCTTCAAGAACTGTGACATGTAACTAATCTTTAATTTCCAATACAAATATTCATCTTCCATCCAGTGATGGAGGCATTATTCGAATCTGCTGAATAATTTCAAATCTGTCCCGTGATAGGCTACAACAGGAGGAATTGGCTTTCCTCATTTCTATTCCTTTTTGTTTGAATAAGAAAAAGGATAATAGAATAATATGAGAAAAACCTTCCAAAAATTTTAGAAATTTTTTATTTTAATATTCTCTCTCTCCCTATTTTCCGTCTATCTAAACAGAGCCTTACAAATCATATATGTGCTTGAAAACATGTTTGCTTAAATGGTCACCAAAGTTGGCAGAAGGACCTCTCAGCTAAGGACTGTTAAATTGCAATGTAATCATTATTTTTTCAATGTAAACATTAATCCAGAATATGACTCACAGACATAGTCATGCATAAGTAATTTATATGCATTACAACTACATGAAACAAAATGATTAAGGAGACTGATAATCAAAGTTTAGACTATTTGATAATCACTTTCTCCGTCACCTAATTATGTCGGCATGTTAACAAGCTTCGATTTTTTGTATGATTTGTTTTTCATAAAAATAGAACAAAATAAAGCCAGCAGAGAATGCCCAAAAGCCCAAATCCAACCAAAAAGAGCAACCAAGCAGGACAACACTTAAACCAGCACTCCAAAATAAAAAGGTGAAAAAAGAATTACTACCCTCAAACAAGCACTTTAGTAATGTGTCCAAGTTCAACATGTGAAATGGTTGTCATAATCAGAACAAAGACTTTTAGGTAAAGGGGTAGGAGACAGCATGAATCTTCAAAACAACACTATCTCTGCCCCATCTGGGATTTGATTGAACATCAAGTGGAGTCCCAACTTCCTTTTTCTTCTTTTCGTATTAAATTTTATAGTCCTAATTGGACTATCATAGTCCTGTTTGAACAATAGCAGCTACACCTCTTAGTCTTGCACACTTGCAAGAGAATTATGGCCCCACCATCTCAGTTGCCCGGCTGCCCTTACTGCTTTTTTTTTTTTTTTTAATTTCTAACTTTGAGAAAGATAGCACAAAATCAATAAGATAATCACATAGTATAAAATCAACTTTACATACATGATTTGATTTATCTTAATATTTGATTTTTCAAGAAGATGAAGTACAATAATGGGCATCTCAAGTGCATAAAATATTCCATAAATAACAGAAAACTTTAACCTGTGCAGTCTCTGAGAGAGAGAGAGAGAGAGAGAGAGAGCACTTAGATACAAACAGTCATACTCAGCTGTAACTCATGGTAATAATCTAACTTAATTAAGGCGTGATCCCTCACGTCCTTAACTTTTTATCTGTACGGATTGATCTCTATTTTTTCCGGCGAGGAGGGGTGCTCTAGATCAGAAATCCTATTTTTGTTAAGGGTTAGTTGTATTTCTCGTTTGGGTAATGATCCTCAGGCAAGAGACAGATGTTGGGATCCTAAGCGAAAAAACCAACTAGAGTAGAAAGGAAGGAAGGCATATAATATTAAAAAACTAAGCATGCTTTTTGAACCAAAGTAGGCTTTATATAATCACCATGCGGGTGCAATGCAAGCAAGACTGAAGAGTCACAACTGCAGCTCATCACAGCACAGCATAACTCAGTCTTGTTTGTGCTCAATGGAATGCCTATTCATACCTTTTTCCTGAAACAGAGTCTTATCAATGTTCATAACGCAAGGATTCACGCTTGTCCCCTAGCACAGTCATGTAGTGGGATACTGCTAAAAAGCCTGCAGATTTTATTGTATTCCAACTCGCATTGCAACCATAGCCATTAAGGGGCCCTGCATCAAATATAAATTATTGGCACTCAAGGGGCCCTTCGTTTCACTTCGTGTACAATGATTTAACCTGAAAGTGACGGATTACCACACATACATATAGAATCACCAGATCAGAAAATGGTTATTTGACAGTGCTGCAGCTATGTAACCCTTTTCACCCGGTCCCATTTGGCTTGTTTCATTCGGCAACACAGACGGACACGCAATTATGACCCTTTTGGATTTTTTGAAGACGAAATATTATCCAAGGGAGCTTCAGGAAATGAAGAACATAAGCAACCAGGAATATATTTCTCGTTTATGAAGGTAAATTCTCGACTCAGTTGTCATTCGTACTCCAACTCAACATGCAGGCAAATAAAAAAAGTCTATAAGCCAACAATCACACAGTATAATAAAAATATGTGCTAAATTAAAGTGGTGGGTTAGCATGAAATTCGTTTCTTCTGATATATCTAGGAAACACAGTGAATTATATGAACCTTGATTTAGTCTGAACAATCATTTGGCTGTCACTTTTCATTAATTTGTTTTATTCATCAAGTGCAGCTGTATAGCACGATGTCATCCTGCAAGAGAAAACCGTCCCAGGGATTGATCCTTTGGTTAACTGATATTAGTTCACAGTCATTGACATAAGAAAGTCAAAACTTTAATCAGTAACTCTTTATCACTTAAATTAAATCAAGAGTTAATACAAATGCTAGTTTGTACTGTTAGAAAATGGCTCCATATGTCACGGCAGCAGCTGCTGCAGCCTGTGGTATTTATGCTATTTATTTGCTATAAAATCCCATTGCTAAATGACAGAATTAACTGCAACACATATTAAAAGGAAAACATAATTGCTACCCACGCAATTGTTTAATGGCAAATTCGGTGACCTTGCATGAAGTAGAAATAAGCCTCACAGTCCATAGCAGGTTGCATAAATATATGAATAGATAGAAAGATTGTTAAGAAAACAAAATTTTTGAACTTAGACACCAAGTTCCTTTAGACCCAAAAAAAAAAAAAAATGCCGTGCATGCCCAGAGTATAAGTAACTGCCAAGACTTTAGGCTTCTTTCTTAAACGTCATTAACAATGATTCATTTCAGCTGGCACAATATCAAGATAGAAGAGTAGCCTGATAATGAATTGAAAGGATATCTTATTGTAGGTAATATCAGACGAACAGCGAAGAAAAAAAAGAGACTTTTAGGTTACAAGTTCACCGTAGCACTTGCGATATCGTGCGGCGAGCATGTGAGACATGAAACGCCAATTTACTCTGCAACCCCCAAGGAATCAAAGTTGATTTGACAGTAAACAGAGAGAGCGAGAAAGATAGAGATAACCCACCATTTCCAAAGTGCGCACACATTGGCTGATAATTTTTTGCAGTAGAATTTTTTTATAACCATTCACCCAATTTAGTCGAGAAAAAGAATATTTGAACGCCACGGAGTCCAGTAGATGTCTAGTCCACATATGTAATAAACAAACTACAAAATGAGAACAGATTAACAATTCGCTCTCAATTGTATCATTCAGTATAACACAACTAAGAAAACCAATATCAGCAAATATCTTAACCTTTCGAATGTGATAGAAGCGAGGGTGATAGCATATATAACTTCAAGGTAAATATTTGAGGACAACATATTTCAAAGGGATCAGTGCATATGTATCTTCCCCCAGAGTCCTGGTGGCAGGGTCAAATCTTTTTCCTTTAGATGACTTAATTTTTTGGAAGATTTTTCCAGAAGCCACTTGTCCCCCCCCTCCCCAAAAAAAAAAGAATTTAGCAATCATTCAGTTGGTTTCAGGGGTTGTTCTGGGATCCTCTGTTTGAAGATTACAGCACGAAAATTTCAGATGCAGTGATTGATGCATTGATATGACAAGTTAAGCCCTTCACCAGTTGAGTCACTTGAACACAAAAGTTTTAGCAAGTGCTCAGTGGTATTATTCGAGTGGCGGCAAATTTAGGGTATTGGTGATGGACGGATTTATAACATGAAACTACATTTAAGAAAACAAACCTGACAAGAATAATGGAGCATTTAAAAAAGTCATCAAGTCATCAACGGGAAGATGGAGTACGTACAAAGCTGTCTGTGTTACTGTGGATGAATGATGCGCATTTCTACAGCCCACTAGTAAAAAGAAGCGTATCTCTTTTGATGCACAAAGAGGCACGTTTTGCTTTGTTTATTGACTGATTCGCTGGGACAAAGCTTCAGTAAAAGTTGACTTTTAAGTTGGTGTGGACTGTGGAGGATTGGCTCCCGGGAAAATTAACATCAAGTCCTTTTTTAAAATTCACTGAGTTTGTCACTTTTGTTAAATTTGCTTCAAATTCGATAACTGAATCACGCGAGGAAAAAGATTAAAAAAAAACGAAACAACTGAAAGCTATGAAATATGAATATTGGGTGACTCAGTTTAGAACCACTTTTAAGCCATGCAACACTACAGTAGTCCCGTTCTTTCTTCACAGGATTCTGTCATATCATCAACACAACATTCATGGACTCCTATTGGGCGACTCCGTTTATAATGCTGATCATTTCTTTGCCTCTGAAGTACCAATTAAAGAGAGAGGGAGGGGCTTTCTTTTCCTTTTCACACAGTTCATAGCCAAAAATGAAAAACGCAGAAACACCTTCACATTTAGGCACTGTCTTTTTGGCCATCTAGCTGCACGCTGAGAAGTCTGTTAACATTTTCCAAGACATGCCGTGTTCCAAAAACCTATTCAAGAGATTCTTTTCTCTACTTTTTTGACCATGTACCGTTTCAGAGGTTTTCTCCAAAAAAAACATGACGATTCAATGTATATTCAACTATCAACTTTATATTTATATTTGTGAGAAGTCAAAAAAGAACGACACGATTGATTGAAATCTCTGTTTTTATAAACAAAAATACCTACTTCGTCAAGATCAAGGAAAATAGATAAAATTTGTTGTGAATTGTTGTAAATATAACATTATTTTCAAAAAGACCTCACTTGTTCAAGGATAATCCTGAGAAACTCTTACAATGGCGCCTAAGCCTTACCTTGAGCATCGGTCTTTTGGACTACGGTTATCTGACTTTTGTGCAGGATCGAGGATTTATACATATTAGGGCCTGACAGGTTCTGCGATTTAGGATAGTTCCAGCGTAATCTTCGACGATAGGACGACATTCCGGCGGCGTAACGTTGCCCCCTGGACTCGGCCACGGCAGGAGTAATTTGAAAGACGGAGGGGATGCTATTGTCGGCCAATGAGGCCGCCCGTGATGAACAAATAATAGACTGGGCTTTGTCTACCCCAAATTGGGGCAAGATTTGAGAACCTTATGGGCCCATCCATTTTGGGCCTTACAAACAATGGCCTAGAGCCCATATTTCATAGGTTGACAAATATGTGCGTGACAGTTTTCTTTCTTTTTGGGCCGCTGGCACCTTAATTCACCCGAAATCATAATAATACTTCTTCTGTCCTAAATATAAGATATATTTTTTAGTGTAATATATAGTGTAAATTATACTACAAAATATGTTTTATATTTAAGACCGGAGGAGTATAAAACAATTTTGGGCTTGATAAAATTTTGAATGAAAAGTGAGGGGAAGTGTGTAGAGGAGATTAAAAATACTACTACCTCTACTCCTTAATATAAAAATTAGTTAACTAATTTGAGTAGATTAAGAAAACTAGTCAAGTTAGTTATTTGTAATAAATATGTGTTATGTTTTTTAAAATATCCTTACTAATCAAGTATATTGGTTAGAACTAGTATTATTACAAGAAGTATTTTGAAAAAATAGATAAATATAAGAGACAAAGTGGATTAGAGTCTTATATTTAGGACTAAAATAAAAGTCAAACGAGTTCTTATATTAAGTATCAGTGATAGTATTAAATAATAAATAAATTGTAAATAAGGCAAAGACTCTAAAAACCTTGGCAAAAAAGTTTTAAAAATAGAAAAATAGAGACGTTTGTGCGTTTGAACAGGGTGAAAAGTAACCGGACTCGGCATTCAACCAATGGCAAATTTTCTCTAAATTAAATTTTGAATATGTGTGAAATAAAATTATTTTTCAAAAATAACTAAGTTGTTATTATTATTAATATGCCAAAAAGTATAAAATTTTGAAGAAGTCATTTTTTCCCGACAAATTTATAACAGTTCCTATTTTTGTAAGGACCAATTCGCTCTCAGAATGTCAAAAAGACATGCCTAATCATAAACAAAATTCGAAATTCCTTGAAAGGCACAACACGCACAAGTGCACAACACAAAAGCCCATGAATTAATCTTCGATTTCACTGACAAAAAAGCAGGAAACAGAGAACCTAGAGTTTGAAGTGGTTATTATTTACATATGTTTAATGAATTTCAGGAATGATATGTAAATGTAAAACGAAATATAGCGAAATAATGAAACCTAAAAACCAATCCAAGTATTTAAGATATTATTATAAAATTTAATCTACAATATATATATAGGTGAGTAAATTAAAAATCGCAAGATGCCAAAACAAAACTCATGAGAGAGAAATGATTAAACTGAAGATTAATTAAGATATGTGGGGAAATTCAACTTTGCATTTGAAAGAATGTGAGTGGACACTGGACAAATTGACAAATAATGGGGTTTCACTTGGCAACTAAGATGGGTAGGCACTAAGCAACTAATTCCTCTTATTTCAGTGTCTCTTGCCGTGCCCATGGACCATTGTTATAAATTTTTTATTTTGACATTTATATTGAAGTTAAGACTCGGGATCGTTCTTTTTTGTTAATGCACTATAATAGCAATGAAATATTGCGACTTGTTTGTATTTGTTTATTTTAAGTGCTTATAAATACTTTACGTAAATCGAGACAAAATTCTCTTCACATACTACTTATCTCATATGTCTGTGGTCCTTGATATAGGACCTAACTAGAAAGTTGAGGTTGATTTTATATGTAAGACCTATTTTGCAAGTTTATTAATTTTTTTAAAATTAATCCTATTGATGTCCAACAATAATCAAATAAAAGGGGAAGGGAGGAAATTAAAAAAGATGCTTAAAGTATTTTTGAAAAAAAATATATCATATTAATTAATTTAATTAATATCCTTAATCTACTTAAATTAATTAATTATGTCTTGATAGCAACATGTCACCAATTTGTGGGGACTGTTACTAATAAGCAACCGTCTGCTAAAAAAAGCTTCTTCTTCTTCTTCTTCTTTTTTTTTTTTTTTGTAGTTGATGGGTGTTTCTTGTTCCTAGTTAGTTTTGGTTAATTTCCATTGATCATTACTCGTTCTTATTGACTATAAAAGTAAAACATGATCCTAGTATAGTAATGAAGAATTGCATATACATTTAAATAAGGTGACGATGCCATTAATTTTAATACATTGATCTAGAACAACGAAGAAGGTGCCATTAATTTTAGAAAAAATTACACACAGGTTTAACAGAAAAGATTTTATTCATCTAAAGTCTCATAAAATATCAAAATTACTGACAGGTCCTAAGAAACCTTTGAGTAATATATTCTATTTGTAAAATGACATTACTACCTTTCACATTCTAAATTCACATTTGCTCTGTCATTGCGATTTACAACCTCAACAGCGATTAACAACCCAATGAGAAGATGTTCACAACCTAAGCAGTATCTATTAACAACTTACTTTATAGGATCGCATAACCTCCACATAAGAGTAAATTATAACCAAATAATATAATACAACAACTTTAACACTAAAATGGAAAGCTTTTTGAAACCATTAAGAACTTTAACTAAATCTACCAGGATTATGGCAAAATTTTAATACTGAGATTCATTGACAATTTCAATGGGAAGTATTAATAACCCAAGAAGAGCCGTTGACAATCTAGGCAGTGTCTGTTAACAACTGATTTTATAGGATAATATAATATCTAACAACTATATAAGATTAACTTTAGCACTATTTAGTTATAATTTAGTTAGTTATAGTTAGAGGTTATATTATCCTATAAAGTCACTTGTTAACAGACACTGCTAAGGTTGTTAACAGTTCTCCTTAGGTTATTAATACTCACCGTTGAGGTTGTCAATGGATCTCCTTATTAAAATTTTGCTATAATCCCATTGGGTTTAGTTAAAATTCTTAATTATTTCAAAAAACTTCCCATTTTAGTGTTAAAGTTGTTGTATTATACTATTTGGTTATAATTTACTCTTATGTGGAGGTTATGTGATCTTATAAAGTAAGTTGTTAACGGATACTGCTTAAGTTGTCAATACCTTCTCATTGGGTTGTTAATAGTCGCTGTTGAGGTTGTAAATCGCAATGATAAAGCAAATGTGAATTTGGAATGTGAGGAGAAGTAACGTCATTTTATAAATAGAATATATTACTCTAAGGTCCCTTGGGACATGTCTGTAATTTTGATATTTTGTGGGACCTTAGATGAATAAAATCTCTTCTGTGGGATCTGTACGTAATTTTTCCTTAATTTTAGAGTTGGTGTAAATCTTATACTACCTCCGATCCTTAATACAAAAGCTTGTTTGACTTTTATTTTGATCTTAAATATAAGACTCCAATTCACTTTGTCTATCATATTTATCTTTTTTTTAAGGTAGTCCTTATAATAATAACAGTTTTAACCAATACACTTAATTAACAAGGAATTTTACGAAAGACAACACCTATTTGTTACAAATAACTAACTTAACTAATTTTTTTAATCTACTCAAATTAGTTAACTAATTCTTATATAAAGGATCGGGGAGATAGTATTAAGGACAGCAGGCATTATTAAATAAAAGAGAAACAGTAAAAACTCCTCACGTGACAATCACTAATGCAAAAAATTTAAAGACCTTTTGGATGAGATTTTATAAAATTTACACTCATTTTATAGTGGGCGTAGTAGATGCAAACAAAACAAATTAAAAAGGAGAAAAGAACATGTGTGTGCGCGTGTGGATAACAGCCGTAGGGTAACAGTAGAAAGGCATGGAAGAATTTAGTGGGGGGAGAAGAGAAGAAGAACCTTTGTGGGAAGGTTTGATTGAGGCGTGGAATTAAATGGAAGGTCTGGAAAATATAATTAAAAGGTGTGTGGGTTGGCCAAAAGGATTCAACTAAACGAGAACCACAAGACTCAAATTAATGTCATAAAGTTGAGTTGGGTTGAGTTCAACTCCATCCTCACTCCAATAACATTCCCATTCTCAACTCTCCTTCCTTCCTTTTGCCAATCAGTGTCACGTTTGGTGCCATTTTCAGTCGCACGCGGCCGCTACAACCACCCTTCATCATTCTACTTTCTCTACTTCTTCACTTCTTCTTTTTTATCAATTTCCCAAGTCATTTTCCATGTACACCCACCCCCCTTCTCTGTTTTTTTTTATTTTATTTCTTCTTAATTATTATCATAAAACATTTATATCAAATGATCCTATTTCGAAAAGTGCCCGTCTTTCTCGATCTTTACACGAACTTATAATTCAACAAAATTTGGATGTGTCCGTTTTACCCATTTAACTAATCGCGTGATGGATCATGTGGATGTCCGAGTAGTCCGACCCATGACTTGGCTCCGGGTGATGAGCGGCCCGTGAAAAATGACGATGTCATGTATGACGCGCGCATGACGTAGGAACTACCGGGTGAAATGTGGAAAATGAAGAGGATGTTTTATAAACAAATGTAAAAATAAAAATAAAGGAGGAAATAATGACGGTGTGGGGCTGTGGGCCTAAATTGATTTTGGGATGGGAAGAGGATTTTAAAAAGGAAAAAAGAAAATAAAGGAACGAGGGAGGGGTGGGTGAATAGGCCTAGGGGGTGGGGCCCAGGCTATAGAAGAGTACAAAGACTTTATGTCGCTGTCGAGCGTGAAAAGCCCAAAGAAGAAGAGTTATGTTTGTACAGGGCTCCCTCCTCACGGAACTATCACCCCTCCGGGCCCCACAAACCGCCTCTCTCCCCTCTTTTAACTGCTTTTCCCCTGTTTTCCCCCACCCCCCCAAAAAAAAAAATTTGTTCGTTTGGCCCCACTCCCAGGAGCTCAATATCTGGGAGCGCAGGCCTTAATTATTTAGGTAATGGGCGCTTTTACATAATATTTGCCAAAGTATTTATAAATTATCCCCCCTCAATATTTTTCACTTTGATCACATTTCGGCTTGTGCAAGTCGCGTCCTAGAGTCTGCCGCAGACACAATTTATCCTCTCTTTTTTACTATTAAGTTTTGATTTTTAAATTAAAATAAAAATCTGGAAAATATATTTTTATGTTTTATTGAGTTTAACTTTTTTATTTCTAATTGACATGTTCTTTTTTTTTTTCTGTTTTCTAACATACTCAAGGTTATTAATTATAGAGTAGAAATGATTGTCATCTGGAATTCATGGTATTTTAACGTATATTTTTATTCGTGCATTCTTTAAATTAGCTTCGATTTTTAAATAACTTACGTGAAGTTGTTGTTGACTGAATAAATTGCTATTTATATTTGAGTATAAAAAATTTTAAAAATGCTAAAAACTGCTTTTTATGCTATGATTATCATATTCATCTAACATCGGGGAATAAAAAAAAATATAGTTAGTTATATCCTTACTATGTTATGGGAAAAAAAATCTCTATTGTAATAGTTGTTTATTTGTAATTACTTATATGGTTATCTTTTATATCTTATTATAAACAGCATTACTTGTTGTAAGAATATCAGATCAATGTTTACTCAGTATTTGAGTTTTATTAAGTTTCGTCCCCTTATTTGGCTGGAGTGGAATTGAAGGGAGGACGTGAGAAGAGAGCTTTTAATAAGTACGGTTAAAAATAATAGAGAAAGATAAGGTGTAAAATAATTAATTAAACTCATTGAAATTTCATACTCTCTTTCAATATTTCCATGCAAAAAATTTATTTTAATAAAAGAAACTGATGAAAAATCTTTCATTTAAAAATTTATTGCTTAAAGATATCTGAAACTTGTTTAAAAATTCTATCTAGTGCAATTCAAATGTCTAGATTTTTAAGTATCTATAAATTTTATAGTGAAGAATGTTTCAAAAGAAAATTACAAATAAAGTTAGTATGTCCGTGAGGAGAGGGTAGTAACAAACGAGGAAGCAAATTGATTAATGAGGGTCTGGATTAATATCAATCGACATCACATTGTCATTTTCCTCACTTTATTTTCAGTTATTATCAATATCCCTATCTTTCCAGATTTAATTGTGGGATTTGGTGCATTGTTTTGATTTTTAACAGTTTTTCCTCGGGACAATGAGTTGACCCTTTGCTTCCTCTCTCTGGACTTTTCTTACTTACTTGTCCAAAATTACACATTTAATTATCTCCCTTGTCTTTCCAAAGGGACACGACAAAATATCAGAAAAAATCATCATCTCACCAAATCCTCTCAAATATTTTCAATTACCCAATCATTTTCGTCTTTTGAAATTTCATGCGTGACTCCAAATTATTCATCATGATTGAGTAGTGACCACCGTCTATAATTTCCCCCAACGCCCAAAAATCAATTTTACTATTGACAGAATTTATCTCTTTTTCTTGAAAATAATAAGTTCTACGCTGTACCTTTGACCCCAAAAAAAAAAAAAAAGTTCTTCTCTGTACCAATTAGTGCCTTCTTGTATACAAATTGTTCTAAAACACAAAAATTTCATTTGAAACAAAAACGTTACATGATTCATCTTTACTCCCCCCCCCCCCAAAAATCCAAAACAAAAAATTCTGACTCACTATATTGATTTGTCTTCTTGTATTTTGGACTCAATTAGAGGATAAAGTTGAACGCCAGCCATTCACGTAGCATGTGACTTAACATTTTCTTTTATCATTTTTAAATCCATTAAAAATAATTTGTGCATCCATCATACTTCCTTAGGCACACTACTTATAGCCAAAAATGAATCCTATGTACTTGCTCATTGAAGGGTTAAATTGCAACCGCACACTTGTAAAGACTTAAGAGACGATTTTGGTGTTATTGGGTTATATAGAGTCCTAACACTTAACATTTCCTTTTAATTCTTTCATCTTTTTTTTTTTTGAATTCTTTGAAATATTCTCTCTAACTTTTAATGGATATATAAATATATGGAAATTTTGCACATTTTCATCGATATACTTAAAATAGTGACAAGAAATGAAAAGGGAAAAAAGAAAGAAACAAGATGTACTGTCTTTTATTCTTAATATAAAAAACAGGTAACTAATTTGGGAATATAAAAAAATTAGTTTATTGGTTATTTGTAACATATGTATTGATTTTTTAAACTACCCTCTTTAATTATATGTATTGAAATTACCTCTTGACAGCAGCTCCTTAATATATATTATCAATAAAGATATTATGAGAAAAAAGTTATAAATCTATAAGAGAAAAAATGAATGAAGATTTTATATTTAGAACTAGCTTTTATATTACAACTCCCGGTCTTTAATATAAGAGCTAATTGATTAAATTGAGTAGATTAAGAAAATTGGTTAAGTTTGTTATTTATAATAGATAAGTGTTAACTTTTCTAAAATATCATTACTAATTAAGTATATTGGTTAGAACTACTATTATTACAAGAACTATTCTTAAAAAAATGAACAAATATGAGAGCAGTAGATTAGAGCCTTATATTTAAAATCAAAATAAAAGTCAAATAAGTTTTTATATTAAGAACCGAAAGAGTATTTAGGATAAGAGATAGTACTATGTATGTGCTTAGCGGATAGAGTAATGTGAATGAACATCTGGTTCTGCTCGTGGTTCCATCATTGCTTCGCGTGTCTGGACAAAGCAAAGATGGTAGTAATGAATGATTAATTAGTCCAAAAGATTAGTTCAAAATAATGTTATTATTATTTTCTCTGGAAGCCTTTTTGCTTGCTTAATTCCTCTCTCATTTGACTTATTTCCTCCCCGCCCAATATTTGTACTAATTCACATTCACTTTTAACACATGGGAGGCTAGAAAAGGCCGGCTAGTGGGAAAAAAAATAAGCGCCCCTCAAATATTTAACTAACAATCAAAATCTTTGGGGTACAATTAAATATAGAAAGCTGATAATTATTTTCAACAGCATATATAAGAAGACAAAGGAGCTAGAGATCACACTAATTAAAAAGCAAGACCAGTAGTGGAGCTTAATTTAAAAAAATGTAACTAATCAATTCCATCTGAGAAGTATTGGTGGGGTTTGTTTAATTATATTTTATTTTATAATCAACTGAGATATTGTGCCGACGAATTAATTATTTGTGCTCTCCATTTTTCCAGGTTGCTAAAATAAATGTTATAATTCGATTGTGGGGGGCTGATTTGGGCGACGGGCTGATCTCATCAATCATCAGGTTCAATTAATCAGTGTGGATAGGCAAAAGTAATAAATCTTTATGATTTTTTTTGCCAACCTCAATCTCTATGAATTTCTTTCATAGATCATTGGGAAATTTTTTTTAATTTAGTGTAGAATTAATATAATTTTTAGTCCCTCAAGTTTTATCTCAATTTGGTTTATAATTTTTAGACCCTCAAGTTTGCCCTCAATTTGGTTTTGGTCTCTCAAATTTTAAATGATAGGTTTTGATCTATAAAAAGGCAAGATTATCCAAATTTTTGTTGAATTATTGGAACAAATTTTTTTTTTGGATTGACCACCCGGTATCCTAGGACAAGTCACCTTTAAGGCATATCAACGGCCCCAGACTAATCGGGATCGAGACATGACAAGAACCATTAAGGTTGGAGCCTCTAGACCCTAAGATGTTGCGTTCCCACGTCTTGAACATGAGACTTGTAGTTAAGTTAGAATAGCCCCAACCAGCTGATCTAATCATTAGGGTTATAGGAACAAATATTTTAAATGAAAAGAAATATAAAAAATAAAAACCGATGATTTGAAACTTGAAGGACCAAAACCATGACCAAAAAAATTAAAGGACTAAACATTATACTAATCTTTTAATATATTGCATGAATACTGTCTTGAAATTATAAGGAAGTGGAGAATCCATAAAGTTTCTGTACGGCAATGCCCAGGTCATTGTGCGTTTTTACTGTTTCATCACTTGAAAATTCCTTCAGCACAACTCAAGTCAATAATCTTGGATAAATTGAAAACATGCGCATGAAGTCTCGCGCGCGCGCACAAAAGAATCTTGCAGTAAATGTAGTATTTATCATGGATAATGTTAAATCCAAAATACTACCTAATACAGGAGATAATTCAAGAGTTGAATTTTGTTTCGAATATGATGCTTTAGAATTTAATCTACTTTATGTACTCCTCCGGATTCCAAATATAAAACTCTTATACTAGTGTGTATAAAGGTCTTATATTTAGGATTAGAGGAGTATTATGTTTATTATTTTTTAAAACTAATTTAATTGATTCATAAATTAAGAAGGGGTATTTTGTGGTGTTACATTTATCATAGGGTTAAGGTGCATTTAATATCCTGAGGTATTTTTTTAAAAATACATTTAGTACTCTGAAATATTTTCTGTGATGCATTTAGCATAACGACGTATTTTTTAGATACGTTTAGCACTTTGAGGTATTTTTTTTGTTTTAATACTTGATGCAACAAAAAATATTTTTGAGTACTGGACGCACCTAAAAGCCATTATTCTATTTAATTTATTTATTTGACATTTTGACATTCTTAATATATTCAAATTTATTAAGCAGCTATTATACTGAATAGCAGATTGAATATAAAATATTGAAAGATGGATTCTCACCATAATATTTTCGCTGCTGGGTTATTAAAACCAACTTATCTGCTATTACGAATTAATAATATAATGATTTCTTTAACTTATCTTAGTCTCCACGGGCGTTAGTTATTGATATGCATGAAGGAAATAAATTATATAGAGTGCACAGTGACACAGCTATTTTAATATATAACTGTCAATTAATTAAAGGTAAATGACTAGTAAAATAATTTAATGATACACAATGCACATAAAGTCAAAAGTGCAGAGCCAGGGATGGTATATAGTATATCCCAGATCAGTGCTCATGACTTGTGCCTAATTAATGCTATTATAGCTACAACACAATAATTTTGAGCCACAAGTTTTTCGGTCCACGTGTAATATATGTGATAGTGGAACTAATATAGGATAGCACAATAAAAATAAAGTGATGAACAAATACTCATCATATATATATCGTATCAATACATGATAGCGTCTCTTGTGTACAATTAATATTGAATATGAATAAGAGTGGCTATATATCTACACTCCAAATTCTTTTTTTGAAAAAAAAAAGGAAATAAAGGGGTAACCCTTGTTTCGGGCTAGTAATTAATTAGACAATGGAGAAATAATGGAGATTAAGATATCTTGGTACTCCTAAAGAGGCCGATCGAGTTGTTGTCATATATACACAAACACGCATATTAAAAAAAACGAAAAAATATTTTTTTAAATTAAAAGCAAATGTTACGTTTCCCATACGCAAGAAATGGTTTGAAAGAATGATAAATTCTCCCTTGGATGCTCTTACACTCAGTCAATAATTTATGAGAATTAATTTTGATTAATCTAACTGTTGGGTTTAAAATAATAATTCTGCCGGTCTTTTAGGAGACAGGCTTTGTAAGAGTCCTGAGTTGCAGATATACTCCTGACTCCGGAGTCATTCGACCCATTCAGTTAATTAAGACCCCGTTTGGTGTGTGTGTGTGTGTGTATCTGTGTGTGTGTACGCATATATAGGATGAATCATTTTAAAAGTGTGTGAATGAAATTGAGAGTAAGAATAATTTTAGATTAGTGATGGAGATTAAGGCTTCGGAGAGATCCATACAACAACATTCTTCCATCGACTTCCACTCTATCTCCGCCGTCTATCTCTGCCGTCAACCGCGATGACGGGGCGGTATTAGCGAAAAGTCTTGATGACAATAATTAGATCATCTAAGATGCATTCTCTACCTAAATCGGAGAAATAATTAATCAAGTACTGTATATCATAATAAAATATTAGTGGGGCCATCTCGCCTCAATCCTCATTTATCCATCTCTGGCTACATGCTTTGAATGAAGTGAACTATTAGATTCGATCCTTAATATAAGAATTAGTTGACTAATTTAAATAGATTAAAAAACTAGTTAAGTTAGTTCTTTATAATAAATAAATACTGTCTTTCATAAAATATCCTTATTAATTAAGTATATTGTCATATTGACTAAAGTTATTATTATTACAGGGACTATATTAGAAAAAAATAAATAAATATAAGAAACAAAATAGATTGGAGTCTTATATTTAAAAACAAAATAAAAGTCAAATAAATTCTTATACTAAGAACTATAAGTGGTACTAAAAAATTGTGTTCACACAAAATTTCTGAGACTAAACAAATTGTTGCGACCAATCATTAACCAGATGTGCCTGTGTAAGGACATAAACTGCAAAATACAAGAATCAAATCTTACATTCGGTTTCTGTCCTTATAATATAGTCACTCCATCCCAAAACATACATAACACGCACTATAATTATTACTGCGGCAAATGCCCATTACTCCTGTTATATATAATCCAACAAAAGATTCTTTTCTGTACGTTATTATATATATGTATATATATATAACACCAAAGTAAGAGATTCTTGGATGATCAGCACATATAGCTTTCCTATTTGAATGCGTGAAACATAAAATTCATGGTAGGCAGGTTTAATCAAGTTTTAGATAATTGATTTCTAATAATACAAGGCTTCTTGCTGTTGTAACGTTATGCAGAATTTTTTTTTCTTTTGTCTTTTTTCAAGCCTTGGCATCATGAAGAGGCATAATGAAGCAAATTAACTAATTTTGAAGGGAGTCCACTGTATGTAATTAATATTGCATGTGATTAGATGAGGAATCCAATGAGCAAAAATATTGAGACAATCTTTTATAGGATTAGGGGGTTTAGGAGCAAACGACATTGGAGGTTTCAATATTGTCGTTTGTAGGTGTAACACAAATAATTACACGTTTTTGAATTGTGAGTACAATATATGTTTATCTGATTCTGATGGGTCACTCCTTGCTCACCCTCTTGTGTCGGCAGTGGCCTACCATATCGATTCATCCCTTGATTTCCTGAAGATCAAAATCATAAAAAAAGACGACTCATAGGACATCAACATTAACATTAATTATTAATGCTTACACATTACTAACTAAAAAGCAAAGCTAGCTACTAATATAGTCGTTTAGAATAATCAATGCTTGTTTTGATTATAATTTTTCAAACAAATGAAAGTACTATATATTCAAACGGAGTTTAATTAGCCAAATGTATTCACACATCACTTAATACATTTAACTAGTTTTATGGAAATCTTATTCTTCTATCTCCTATAAAAACCAGACATGTCGTCGTCATCATCATCTTCTTCTTCTTTTTTAAAAAAAGTTAAATATAATTTTGCTTCTCTTGTTTTTATAAATCCGTCTGAAATTTCAACATCATATTGACAACATGTTGACTTGGATGTCAGGAGAAGCACCGACTGGGGTGTTGGTTAAATGTATGAAAAGAAAAAGGGCCTTATTTGTTATGATGAATGTACTTTGAATAACCTACATCTCAAAAAAGGATTCCATAATTTAATTATACACAAATTGAACACATAAAAAGAAAAAATCATGTGCGACAGAAGAGTAGTATAATTAATTATGAATATATGTTTGAAAAAAAACAAGAGAAAGAAAAGAGAGGGGATGGAGAGAAGAAGGAATATGAGAGAAAGAGGATAATGACAAGAAGGTAAGTGTAGTTAGGTGATGCTTGTTTTGTGGGGAAAGGACACAAAAAGCCAAATAAAAAAAGAAAAGAAAAGAAAAGAGATTGAATTGAACTGAAGAGTTATATTGGAAATGAAGTTATGGGTTCAAAACATTTGGCAGTGCAACACCACCACCAAACTTGTCTTGTGAATCTCATTCCTATATTTTTTCTGGCCTCTCTGGTTTTTGTTGGGAAGTGCAATAGCTTCATCCAGATTTAAGGGCTTTTTCTGTTTGTTTGCTAGTAACCTCAAAATGCGGTTTCAGGGAATGTTTGTCTTCCCCAATAATTATACTATTGTCTCAATATCAAATTCAAATCATCGTTTTGTGTCCATTATTAATTAATTAATTAATTACTTTAACAATTTGAGTTTTTAATTTGTCTAATTAGAATGTTCATAGAAGTTAATGCAGGCAAGTGTGTGTTGCGGGGTGAATAATTATATGCTCAGTTCCAGATGCACACAGCCAACAAAATTTGGCGAGGATTGCAGAAAGAAGCATAAGCGTTTTATCCTTAACATATGCTACTACAAGACACTCTATAAAATTTAATGAATTATTTAAAAAGAATGCTTACATAGCTAATTGGTTTATCTGGATAGAAGGTTTGATTTTAAGATTCAAATTGATGATAGAAGTTAACAGTTTTAATTCAGTATAATTTTGGAATATTATAAAAAAATTTACAAATCAAAATACTTAATTAATTTTAATAATTTTCTTAATATGTATAATTTAATAAAAAGTATCTTACAAATATGATGGAGGCAGTAACACAGCTAGCTAGGGGACAATCATGGGGATTCCCCGATGAATCGTCTCATCAATTATTTGTTAATTATTAGAACTATTTATGTTCGATGTTTCCACACTTTCCATACGAACGTTAATTCATATATAGCAGAGGTGCTCTAAAGCCAATATCTCAAATCTGTGTGATGGTTTTTAATTAGTTCTTGGAATTGGAGACCCTTAGCCCTATAGCATTAATCCATTCAAATATATTTATATATATATATCACTTCACTCATTACATTTTTTAATTTGAGTATGATAACTTAAAAGACGAATATAATGTTTTTATTTTAAATGAAATTAAAAGAAAAAAAATTCTATCTGCAAACTAAAAAATAATAAAAACGAGAATTATAATGAGGTTCTGAATGAAAAAAAATAATCATCAATAAATCATAATAATAAGTGAGTAGTTATCATTTACTGTCGTGATTATGCTTTTTACTTGAGATTTCATAACAATCTCCCATAATAAAAAGATAAACTTTGATAAATTAAACTATATTGGTCGTTACTCTATATGAGGATTTATGCTCTTCCCTCCAAAAAGTAAACACTAAAACTAAATGAACGCTTTAACAAAAATTTGCTTTCCTGTTCAAGAAAATAAATTTATACGAAAATATATGGGAAAATATTACAGGAATAAAAGTAAATTCGTAGCGAACATACAATTTGATTCGAGAGCTCTTCTGCACTGCTGTGAATAATGAGAAAGACTTTTCAAAAAGGGGGTCAATGATATACGGCCATATAGGATTGGTTGGCAGTCGCACAGGACGATTTTAGTTTGTATATTTTCATATCACATATGAATATATTGCTTTTTGTGGATGCAGCTTATTTACTTATCATCCACTTGCTCCTTGCGTCCAGGATTCTCCTAGCTTTTTGCTAATCATACGCACTCTCCCCTATTAATACATATATAGAGTTCCAAATTTCCTTTTTCACTTTTTACCAAGATACGAAAAACATAAATATACCCACATACATGAGTGTGTGTGCGTGTGTGTCACCCTGCCACCTATATTTAAGTGCCGTGTCATTGGTTAAGCTCAGCTAATTGCATGTACAATTTTCTTTGGGGATCGATGAAATGCAATTTTCCTTATCCTACAAAACTAATCTACTATCATCTGTCCTTAATATAAAATTTAGTTTCACTTTTAATTTGGTCCTAAATATAAAATCTCAATCCATTTTATCTCTTATATTTATTTATTTATTTATTTTTCAAGTAGTCATTATAATAGTTATACATGTTAAATGTTCAATAAAATGATAATTTTAGCTAATACACATGATTAGCAAGGGTATTTTAGAGAAAACAACACAACTTATAACAAATAACTAATTTAATTAATTTTTTTAATATATTCAAATTAGTTATTCAGCTCTCTTATTAAGGACTGGAGATAGTATTAACAAAGAGCGTCTTGACTTATACTACTTCTGATCCTTGATATAAGAACTTGTTTGACTTTTATTTTAGTCATAAATATAAGACCTCAATCTATTTTATTTCTCATATTAATTTATCTATTTTTCTCAAGGTATTCCTTGTAATAATGATAGTTTTAATCAATATACTTGATTAGTAAGGATATTTTAGAAAATACAACACATATTTATTACAAATAACTAATTTAACTAATTTTCTTAATCTATTTAAATTAGTCAACTAGCTCTTATATTAATGACCAAAAGTAGTAGCTTTTATTGTTATTGTGGGCATTTGTGATGATATTTTTGTGAATTTCATGGTTTTAATGAAAATATTTTTATTATGAGCACAAATTTAAAAGGAGAATCAAACCCCAAAAGATTAATTTATTACTAGGGAGAACTCCTTGACTTATAAATTAAACTGTACTATATTTGTGAGACTCTTTCATGTAGGACTTGTAATATACATAAAATTAGATATAGGATATGAGAAATTTTTTTCCCCATTTCGAAGATATGTGCTTTGTACCATAAGTACGAGTATCCAATAATAATGCATTAAAAAGGGGGTACTTCAGTTTTAATCTCCTTGAGAATTGAATGTTTCAAGCGATAGTTTTAAACTTTTTTTGGATATAGCGTACTATTATTGGAAATAGATAAATTGAAGAATATTGCACATGGAGAAGGCTGTCACGGATGTTCCCCCTTCTACTTTTAAGGACCTTTTATCTTTAAAATGACAATTGGATGTTGACTCAAAGAAGCATGGATCTTTTTTCCCTACTTTAAGTCCCAAGATATTTTCCGTGATTTCCTCTGATAAATTATTTTTTCACATCATTTCCTGGTTATATGATTATTGTAAACATCATACTGTGAAACGCCAAATTAAGTAGCTAGCCAAGAAATTAAAATATCACATACAACATAAAGTCAGAGTAAATCAATATATTTTCTTCGTCGTTCTATTAAGATTTGCAATTGTTCTTTTCATTCTATTGATGATTGGCTTTTATGAGTGTATCTCTAAAGCAAATATAAATTTGCTGGTTTCATTAACAAACACATGTACCATTTGAAAAATTATCGCCTGGTTCAAAATATAATTTACTTTCAATGACATGGATCGCTGAAATTGAAAAAGAGGATCAACTCTAAGTTTTTTTTCTTAAATTGAGAGAATTTTTTTTAAAAAATTTTGTCCCTATTCAATCTCTCTCATCCGTCACCTCTCTTCTCTTTCTCGATATCAAATTTGTGGCACTAATAAATAGGGATAACATCAAAAAATAGTAATTAGTAACTCTATATATAGGTAACTTGTATTACGAATCAAGGATTTCTTAACGAATGCATTTTATATTTTGAACCCGAGACTCTTAGAGCATAGGCTCCAATGGAAGTATTATTATATATGGAAAATAATAATCATCAACGCTTGATTTCTCAAGCAATAAGTAAAATTGATTTTCACTCTCCTCCTACTTCAATTAATCTACCTAATATGGAGTTTTGAGCAAATCAAATTTTTCCTTATTTCAATCTATTACTAAATCAAGATTATATATATGTACACATTATTTGGGCAAGCCAAGTAAGTAACAAGGTTTTGGCAAGTATATAACGCATCCTTATTATCATCCGTCACTATAACTAGATATATTTCAATATAATCAACCATGCACATCAAACAGGATCATATTCTCAAAAGTAGAATTACTTCTAAAGCCAAAAAACAGGGAAGGATTGACACTATAAATAAATAATTAATTAGCAACATATATGCTTTAAACTTTTTTTTTCATCAATACGTACACACACAAAATACACGATCGACTTCAGTCATTGGAGATATTAGGTATATGAATAATATTGAATGACGCATTGATTAAAAGGTTTGGAATCCTTTATAGTGTTTGGATTGTACAAGTCAAAATTCCCAAAAATTTACACATTCGTTTACTTTATTAATTGCCACACAGAGGGCAAAAGGGTATGCAACATGCACAGGTGGCATCATGAAAGGGCCACGTAGCTTCATATCATAGAAATATCATGCACTCGAGTGTGATGAGTCATGAGATGCATACACATACACACACACATATATATTGGAATTCTTAATTTAATGGGAATTGGTACTACCTTTTTCTGTCCTACTTTAAGATAAAGCAAAAGCAAGGCGGGGGGAATAGAAAAAAAAGCAAAGGCGAGAAAGGAAAAACATCGAAAGGAAGGAAGAAAATAAAAGCAAAGCAAAGTAATAAAGAAAGAAAGGGGAGGGAGAAAAACAAAAGACAGAGACGGTTCACAGAGAACTCTAGCTAGCTCTATTCAAATGGCATTATAAAAAATATATATATGGGACCAACTAGCAGTATGGTTCCTCTCCTAGCTAGTCCTACATAATCAACACCAGGAGGACCTCTCAAAGATTCTACAAAGACCCCTGTCCGGGAAGGAGCATCAAGAAATTAAAGAAAGAGAGAAGAAGAAGGAAGAAGAGAGAGAGAGAGAGAGAGAGAGTTGCAGTGTCAGAAGAAGGCATGAATAGAGGTCATCTTCTTCATCAGAGCTCACCGGTGCAGCAAATGATGGCCAATCCTAACTGGTGGAACATCAATATTAACACCATGCGACCTCAACAACCTTCTCCTTTCTTGTCCTCTCCCTCCAATTTTCTACCCAATCATCAGCAACTTCCTTCTTGGCAACATGACCTCAACAATCAACAACAGTTTCCTGACTCATGGACCCAACTTCTCATGTACGTATCCACACATATAATATATAGTTCCTATACTGCACGATATGTACATGTATATCTATTTTAGTTTGAGCAGCTGGCCTGATGGTGATAAACTTATGGTTCTGGTTAAAGGGCTGGATCGTGGTGAAGAAGATAGAGGAGGTATGGGTCAGTTTCAGGCACCGAATGCTGCTCTCGTGGATATTAAGCAAGAAAGTTCAGTGAACAGCTATGGCTATGGACATGGAAGCAGCGAAGAATTTCAAGCAGTGAAACCTGCAGGTTGGCCTCAAATGGTAGTACCAGCTTCTTCCCCGAAGTCCTGTGTCACAAGTTTCAGCAGCAATATGTTGGATTTCTCTAACAATCAAACCGATGCTAAGCCGTCTCTGCCAGATCCATCTTCTGAGGTAAGAGAAAGATACCAGATTTCCTATAAGCATACTTATAATAACACTCCCGATCGCAGCTCCTTGTTGTTTTCATCTTCTTCTTGCGGACAAGTTACAAAAACTATGTTATGGAACTTTACCATTACTCGATGCCTTTAGGCGGTATCCGATAGATGAGAATTTTTTAAGAACAAAAAAAGGGTCTAAAAGTTGTGAGTTAGAAAAAGTCAAGACATTAGGTTCCCTTGGCACTTATGTCAAAGAAGGTGTTCTCTGTTCAGTTAAAGTCTTGGGTTCTGCAAGAAAAATTAATTTCCAGACACCTGAAAGCGTGTCTTTAAGAATATCAAGAGTTCCTCGCGCATCCTGCTTTTTGTGAATTGCTAGGGATTCGTTTCTTTTCTTCCTTTAGTTTCATGTCTCCTTGTGCTGTCTTCGAACCAACTTATAATAATTATTATTACTTCAATTTTCTTCTTCATTTCCAGTTAGTCTTACTCGTGCTTATGAAATATTAATTCTAATGGACCAAAATTTCGTTGTCAAGTGCAACAGCAGTGCAAGTGGTGGGGCAGTGGGGCAGTGAGAAGGCTAGGGTTCAAGCTTCTCTGGAGCTCAGTCCACCTTCAAGGTATTGAATGCAAAAACAACGTATTATAAACTAGCCAGGCAGAAAATTTCCAAAACCTCAGCTCTCTTTTAGGCTTTAGATAGCACACCCACACAGACATCATGTGTGAGTGGTAATTCTTGTCTTTTTTACTTGTCCTATTCTCAATCATGCTGATTCTTTGTCTCTTTCTTCCTCAAATTAACCCAGAAGAAGAATAATAATTTCTCAGGCAACTGAAACAACCAATCCATGTGTGAAACTAACTGTCAACCATATGTGTGCCTGTCATATCTTCTCAATTTCAGGTTAGGAAGGAGAGAAGCTGGGTGACAGAATCACAGCCCTTCATCAGCTAGTTTCTCCATTTGGGAAGGTAAGCCTAGCTTAATTTAGACGACTAAATTAAAATGCACGTATTTATAAATTATAGTTTATACCCAAAAGTCCCGTTAAAAAAATAATATAAATCTCTGTGAGGGCAGGAAAAAATAAACCCACAAGTATAAAAAGCATCTACCTTTTTCTAGTTACAAGTTACAGTTATACTTTATTTTAATTTGGCCTTCCCAATATACTTTCAAAGTAAAAAATGTAACTTTATTTGAACACTGATCACATAAATGTCGAACATGAGCATGAGTCTAGACATGATTCTCTCATTTTCATGAGGTTTTCGACTTTTCGTGTCAGAAAAAGTGTGGGACACAAATGGGTAATGCATTTTCTGTATGGGAGAATTGAATCTCTCGATTAAGAAAATGATAATAAAAGTCGCTTCTCAAATAATAAAAAATAGAAACAAAAAAGGAGTTTAAAAAGGAAAAAAACCCTTCACCGTTCAAACTCTTATTCATTATATAAGGTCATATATGAAGTTTCACGTCCATAATACTTTCCGTATCAGTCAAAATATAAGAGAGAGAGTGTGTGTGTGTATTGTGGATGCATGATTAATATATAGTGGGGTGTGCTATTTGTGACTTTTGCAGACTGACACAGCGTCTGTGCTGTTAGAAGCTATTGGGTATATCAGATTCCTTCAGAGTCAGATCGAGGTGATGCTTCTTCATTCTTTTCTTACCAAACAACCATATGAGTCAGTCAGTGATGGCATTGCACGCTAGCTGTTAAAGTTCCATTTCACTTTGTTCCTTTTTCCTTGAAGTTCTCAATCTGCCCCTCGGATTCTACTGCAGGCTCTCAGCTTACCATACTTGGGCAATACTGCTTCATCAAACATCAGGCACCAACAACAACAATCTGCAGTAAGAGTTCTTCCTTAATTTCTTGCATGTGCCTGGTTTAATTTAATTGCTTTTGTTTTAGTCTCAGCTGTGTGGTGTGTGTGGTTAGTAATTGAGTCATGATTATTAATTAATTGCGATCAATATTATAATCTGTTGTTAGGTTCAAGGAGAGAATAATTGTATATTCCCTGAAGACCCTGGTCAGGTATGATGGCTTTTTCATTGGATCCATTAACCCCTTAAAAATGGGTCTGGGGCTTTTGCATTTGGAAAGATGCTGCAGTTTCTTATTGTTATTAAATGAACAAAGTATATGACTAAAAGGACGTTTCACCAGCTTTGTCAGATTTAATATATTATTACACCAAAGCTACTCAGAAGATACAAGTGGTTCATTAATTACTTTTACCTCATATTAAACAAAAGATAGAGGTTAGATGCTGAGTATATACATCACATTCTCATCTCATTGTAATTTTTCTGTCCGCTTTTCATCTTCAGCTTCTGCATGAAAACAGCTTGAAGAGGAAAGCGCCTGGCAGTAATCAGCAGGTTATTAATAATTCTTTTCTCTAAGTATAGCTCTTGCTACGATAAAACATTGAAATTAAAGATAAATGGAACCATCTATATATATATATATTGACGATTTTGTTTTGTGTGTGTGTGTGTAGGAATCAAGAGAAGAAAGGAAGAAGGACCTGAGAAGTAGAGGGTTGTGTCTGGTTCCAGTGTCGTGCACAATGCAAGTTGGGAGTGACAATGGAGCAGACTATTGGGCTCCTGCACTAGGCGCAGGGTTTCGATAGATCAAAACTTCGCCATAGAAGAAGAAGAAGAAGAAGAAGAAGAAGAAGACAGATGGATGATGCCAATTAATTGAAGAAGGAAAAGAGATACCATCATGAGCAGTCAAATGCTCTAAGACTTTCCAAGGCTGATTGCTCATGATGCTATACTCTTTCGTCCTCAATAAAACTTCTAGCTAGCTAGCTTGCGTGCTCATCTGCTGTCCTCAATTGATTCATTCCACTTTTCCTGCAATCCCTTGCTTCCTCCTAATTATTATTGTTAATTAACACTAGTTTTCTTCGTCTATTATTGTTCATGCACGCAAATCCATCTCAGCTTTCTTTGTTATTATTTCCCTTAATTAGCTTCAAACGATATATATGGTGCTATGTATATCGGTCTATCCTATCAAGATTTTAATTATTTGTATCATCAATCATCAATCATCTGATGAATGCCAAGCTCCATTAACTGCACGCCCTCGTCTTTTTCATCATCTCTAGCACGAGATCTAGCTCTTCAATTTTTTTTAATCTTTAATCTTTTATTTGAATTATAAGACATGCATGCCCTATATTTGATTAGCGTGCCTTCATGCATGCTTAACTCATCCAAAACTTTTTCATGTGTATTAAGGCAATAAAAACATTATTCATTTACTAATGGGGTTAGGTCTAGTGAAAATAATTAATCCCTCATAACTTGACAGGTTAAGGTTTGAATAGGGAATGCCTAGCTAACATCATGTGATTGTTACAATATACTCCTTTGATCTTAAATATAAAATTTATTTGTAATGTAATATACTATAAAATGTATCTTACAGTTAAAACCAAACGGGTATTATTATACGATGTGAAGAAGATGTAATTGATTAACTGATTATTTTTTTAATCCTCCCTAGAATTTTTGTTGCAAATTGTTGGCATGATGAAGCATTATTAATAATTAACATCTAAGTTGATCGAATTACATGTCTAATATCTAAGATGTTGTGATAAATGCTCTATCCGGCATGATGAGAACGATTAATATATTAAATATAAATTTGAATTTTTGTTGCTAATATATATAGTACTTGATTATTGTAAATTTAAATATTAACTGAATAATATTTATGTTCGTGACCAAATTAAATCCTTTCTTGCGATGCACCCGACTAAGGGGGAAAAAACAGATTCGAAGAAGGACAAAACAAACAAGCAAGCATCATATATGACTTCAAAATTATGGATATACATGACATGATGACAATAACGAGATATAATCCATGCAAAATTAGAGAATCACATAGAACAGCGACGGGAAATTAAAATATATAGCATCTTATCCCTATCTATCACGTCCAAATTTCAAAACAATAACTCTAATTATCGAAAACATTCCATTTCTATTTGATTTTGTCTTGGCAAATCCTAAGAAGAACATATCGATGGGATAATTAAGAATGATTTTGAAAATA
>NW_021632601.1:0-42552 GCF_004799145.2 Neltuma alba
CCAGTCAAATTCACCAGCCAACACTCATCATATCATCATCCCCCTTCATATTATAATTTATTTACCCACTAACTTCATTGGACCTTCTACGTACCACCCCCATTGTGTGTTTGTATGTATGGATAGTTTATGTGTCATAAAAACTACAGTCAATAACTATTTTAAAAGTCTCATTCGTATGCGCAGTTTATTGTATTATTCTTTGACGGAGTGTATGATAAATATAATTGCGTACGTGGTTGTGAACGATTTAGTTTATTGCCTAATTTGGATGCGGTATCATTGTGAGGTACGTGGTGATATATACATTGTATGGCCGGAGAGAGACGACGACAGGAGGGAAAACAACGAGAATTGGATGGGGCGGCCTTCAGAGGGAAGTTTTGTGAGGAAAGAAAATACTTTTCTGATCCTTAATATAAAACCCATTTAATTAATTTGATTATATTAAGAAAATTAGGTAAGTTAGTTAATTATAAGAAATATGATATGTTTTTCCTAAAACACCATAATCATCTTCATTAATATCTTCTTTCTCTCTTCTATTTGATTGTGGTTGAGAGAGTATCCATAAGGGTAAGTTAGGAAAAACTGATAAATATAAAAAATATGTCTTATATTTATGACCAAAATTAACTCAACAATTAAGTCCTATCTTAAAAACCGGAGGAGTAAAACGTGAGAAGAGCTGTTCCTGTGTTTGATTCAAGTGAATCCAGACATGAATATTGATGTTCGTTGTTGAAGAAAAGAAAGAAGAGAGAGAAAGCACGGGTTGTAGAGAAAAAATGGCGCTCATACATAGTCATACTCTTGTATCGGTTTAACTTGTTTTACCATAAATATTTTTAATCTTATATTCTGTACATGAATGCATATATAATTATACTTGGTGATTATAGAGATGGCTTGATAATATGGTGGACTGGTGGTGGTCATGAAAAGATGACAATGTTTTGTTGGGAACCAAAATCATCGTAACAATTAAGTCATATATTAAGGACAAAAAAATAACAAGAAAGGGTTAAAATGGGGATCAAATGCAGGTCTTGGAAGAAAAGCATACGCAGGGATATGTATATTTGAATATGAAAAGCAAGGGGGGGAAGGTTTCTGTTTTGGGTGAAAACGTCGGCCACCGGCAACTCAGATTCCTAAACAGAAACAACCCCTCCCTGGCTTCCTTTCAATTACACATCATCATCATCATCATTATTATAATGCAACCCAGTAGTTGAGGTGGCAACTGCAGCTCCACTACTACTCCACTTGAACTTGATGATGAGCATCACCAGTAATTAATTAAATAAAGATGAATCAAAGCAGCAGCGTCGTCGTGGGTGGGTGATTGACTGATTGGATTCAATTAATTAATTGAATAATGAATAGAGGGCATCAGAATCACGTGCAGAAGAGGGGATGCCGCTCTTCAAGCGACACACGAGGCTCCCGCTGGGACCCCCCGAGCAATATCTCCTCCTCTCCCCCCTTCTTCCTCCCTCCTCACACTTTCGATTATTCCTAATTACTACTGTTATACTCATGCCAATGCTTCCTTCTGTCGTCGACTCCCATCACATTTCCCCTTTTCTTATCACACAAGTGACACCCAGGTTTATATTCACTGCGACTCCTTCCCCCTCCACTGTTCATCTCTTCAGTACTCTCCCTCATGCATTCATTCGCAGCTGCTCCCCGCCATTTCATCTTTTCATTCATCCCCCCCCCCCAAAAAAAACTCAATTAATATAATTACACATATTCATCAGCTTAGGCTGCTAATTAACACTTCCGAATTCATGAACACAACAATCTCCGGTGACCTGTCTACTGATATATGTACGTTAAAACTACAAAATATATGCAAAACAAAGGAAAGAACTAAGGAAAGAGCGGACCATCTTCATATATATACTATGAATCAAAGAAACTTTTTATCTGTTTTCTTCACTTTGTGCAACTTGTTTGTTTCTGTCTCTCTCTCTCTCTGTTTTTTTTTTGTGGGTAGTATTTTCAAAATTCAGGACATGTTAACATGAACGCTACCGGTTTTGAAGGATTTACAGATGGGACAATAGTTGAGGGAAGACCCGCAAACAGTACACAGGCACAGGTGCCTGCACGGCAGCATCAGCACGCACGATTCCTCTTTCCCGCACTTCCTGCACATTCTGCCACTGCTTTTCATCATCCCTCCCTTTATCCTTCTTTTACCTTCCTCCTCCTCCCCCTTTTCCTCCGTGCCCACTCCCAACCTGCGCCACCCTTCCCTGTCGCTGCCTCCGTCGTCTCGGAGGTCATCAACGTCGACGCCGCCTGTGCTTCCGCAGCAGGACTGTGCGTCGTCCATTAGTTCTGCCCCTGCGGGGACGACGGTTGCGCCGTCGTCGTAGTTCAATCGACGCTCGTCCCTGAACTGAGCCAATACTTGCTCCAGATTTGTGCGGAGGGCATTGGCTGTGGCCTCGTTGGTCTGCGCCAAATCCCGCCATATTTGATTCTCCACGCACAGCGACTTCACCTTCTCCTCCAGAGCCCAGTTCAGTTTCCCAATCTTGGCCATCTCTTCTTCCTTCGCCCTCAGCCTCTTCATCATCCCCGCTTCGATTGCCTCTAAAATCCTCCTCGCCTGCCTCTTTCGCTTCTCCTCTAAGTCTGCCCTCACGTTTTCCATCTGTAACCGAATCCCAAAGAGAGCAAGGATCAGAAACTCTGAACAATCGTCCCAGTCGGATTGAAAAACCAACAAGTAGGACAAAATAGATGCACACGGTTGAGGTGATGACGAAGTAATTAAGCACTCACATGATGGGCAATGAGACGGTCGACATCGAGTTGTTGCCGATGGATCTGGAGAGAAATGTCCTGGCCGAGAAACGAAAAAGCGGCACAGGCTTCATCATTGTCGGCAGTATTCTTGCAGGAGAGGAGAGGGTAATTCATAGAATCTCTGGAACGCTTTCTGGACTCCAGGGGGAGATTGTGGGAGAGGCCACTGTCGGATTTGATGGGAGTCTTCTGAGGAAGAGAATCGACGATGAGAGAATTGTAAGGCGCCGGAAGGAGAGGATTGCAGTCGGTGGCGGTGGTGGTCCCCGATAACGGTAGAAGGGAGGAGTTATAAGCGTTCATCTGGGCGCTGTAGAGATTCATGCTCGGCTGAACAGAACCAACAATGTCTCTGCAAATAAAACAAATCGGATGCCGGTGAGATGGAGATACAATCAACGGAAACAGAAAGAGAAGAGCAAGGAGAGAAGGAAGGGAAAGAATGAAGGAACATACCGATTGGCTAAGAGTTGCGAGGAGAATTGATTGAGATGGTGAGCTTCGACGGCCATGAGAGCTTGAGAGAGTGGGGAAGAGAAAATATGACAGATGGTGAGGGGATGATAGGGGTGTGTATGTGTATATATATGTATGTATATATGTGTGATGGAAGCTATAAATATTTGGGTGGTATATATGTGCGGGGGCCGGGGGGTGAATGTGAGGAGAGAGAGTGAGTCCGATGTGATGTGGAGTGGCAGGCGGTGAGAGAGGAAAAAGGCATGCATTAGCATGGTGGGGTTTATGAAGGGGTTTGGCTTTTTCCTATGCCTTTGAAAAAAAAAAAAAATAATAATGAATTGATAAATGTGGAGAAAAGATAAAAGATGCCATGGATTCGGTGACCACAAAGTCGCGTCTGGCTACTTGACTTTATTCACGTAACCCGCACAGACTTTAGCGATTTTTTAGTGTATCCTATTCAGAGTTCGCCTATTCATATCCCCCGCTTCTTCCTTCTCTCTCTTTCTCTGTTTCTTTTTTTTTTTTTAAAGAAAAATAATTATGGCAGCTACTTATTTCTTCATCATAGTAATTCTTAATTATTTTAATTATTTATTTTCATGAATAAAGCTCGAATTATATTTTTCTTAAGAGAAATTATTATAAAACACAAAAGCGGAGATGGAGTCCAAGGACACCCCCCACTTGACTCCGTCCGAGGGTGGGTGTACTATGTCCGGGAAGAACGTGAAGAGGCGGGGCCCAGGGGGCAAGGACGTGCGAGGTGCCACCTTGGCATGGGGTCCTTTTTTTTTTTTTTTGGGTGGTGAAATGGGTCCTTTTTGTCTCTTTACTCGCAGATTAGAGGAGGCTGGGGCGATGACAAAAGCTTCCCCGCCACGTGTCCTAATTTTGGATTGAAATCCAGAGATGACAGGTTTTTGTCACATTAGTCAATAAAAGAATTATTAAAATTTGAATAAAAAAATAATTTAGTGCTCCAGGAATTTTACTGTTAGTGAGATCGTGAATCATGCACATTGACATTAACGGAAGTATATTATTCACCACTTGTTAAAATGCCAATCTTTATGAATTTTGAATTTGAATTATATTTAAAAATATAACTTTCTTGTGAAAAGGAAAAATCAAATTTGAATTCAATATATGAGCTCATGATTTTCTTTTGGTCATTCTGATATAAAGTCAAATAGGCTGTGATATTATTATTATTAATTAATATATCCAGATTAATAGCTTTAGACAAACAATCATAATCATAATCATATAAATTAAACATGAAGAGTTAGGGAAATTATATATATGTATGTAAATGCGATTATCTCATCGTGAATACAAATATAAACTTCAGCGGCATGTGTGATTTGAATTCAAACTCGGGTGAGATTTATACAGTAAAAAGAATGAAGTAGTGTATGAATATATATATATATATATATATATGTATGTAAGGATTATGCATGTCATGCATGTGAAGAAATTAAGAAATAAATAAATAAAATTGTGATATAATTAAATGAAAGTGTGGTTAAAGGAAGGAACGTACGTACACGTTTCAAGAAATGAATGGAGGGATTATATGGAATTCGGTGCAGAGATTTTAAAAATGCTGTGATCCATACATACGAATTCGTCCACATTCAGGCTCCTCATAAAAGCTAAACGACCTCTCGCAGTTACGGCTTTGGATAGACATCAATATTATGCGTGGAATCACGCCCTCCACCCTTGCCTTCTACCATAGCTTGCCGATACTTAATATAAGACTTAATTATTAAGTTAATTTTTGTTTTAAATATAAAATTTATTTATCATATTTATTAATTTTTTCTGGATTATCTTTATTGATACTTCCTCAACCATAATCAAGTAAAAAAATAGAGGGTATTAAAGAGGATAATTATAGTATTTTAAGAAAAACATGTCATATTTCTTATAATTAACTAACTTATTTAATTTTTTTAATCTAATTAAATTAGTTAAATAGGTCTTATATTAAGGACCAGAAGAGTATTATATTAACTATCCCTTTCCCACCCCCATCTAAATTATACTCCTCCGGTCTTTAATATAAGACTCAATTGTTGAGTTAATTTTGGTCTTAAATATAAGACTCATTTATCATATTTATCAATTTTTTTTAAATTATCCCTATAAATACTCCCTCAATGATAATCAAGTAGAAGAGGAAGAGAAAGTATTAAGAAAAATGATTATGGTATTTTAGAAAAAACGTGTCACATTTTTTATAATTAACTAACTTACCTAACTTCTTTAATCTAATTAAATTAGTTAAATGAGTCTTATATTTAGTACCGGAGGAATATATACTAAATATATAGTAAACGTATAATTAGTTAATTAGCTTATCATGTGTCGATCTTGCTTGTGCTCAGACGCTCTGAGTCTTCACCGCGCACTTTGGATTTTACGTAAATTAAACATCCTTCTTTGGATATACGTCTTTTAGTTTTAGTTTCGACAGATACATCTAGATAGACAGACAGACAGACAGACACTTAGTACTGTGTTATAATTAATCTCTGATCTCTTAAAATTACCCCATATAATGAGTGAAGTTGTTTTGCCTCAGAGCCTCAGTCAATCTCCCAAATGGATACGACACATACAATGTAAAATCGACAAAAAGTGACCGAAGAGATTCCATGAAAGAGCAGAATTAATTAATTAATTAATTAGGTTCATGTTTCGCAGTCTGATCCGAGAGTGTTACTTTATATGTGCTGCCAGCTGCTCTGGGACAGGCGTTGCTTCTTCATCACAATGATCCGTTCATAGGTTGGTGCCGTTCTGGTAAATTCCTCAATTAGGGTTTTCCCATTTCTTGGACATTATCATCACCAGCCAGACTCCCATATATGGAGCTTTCCCAGAAAGTTCACTCTCCTCCATAAACTATAAAGGGCTCGGATTAATTAAATATTATTATGTGTCTGCGTGATATGATGGGGGGCACAAGGACAAGCGAGGCATTCAATTATGTGTATTTGGATTACTATATTATTATTATGCTCTGCAAATTGCAGTCTGGGCTCCAACAAAAGAAGACCATGCCATGCTGCTCCAGATTTTTTGGCTCTTTCTTTAACACTTTCTCTTTGTTTCCACCTTAGCTTGCTTTAAGGAGACAAAATGACAATTTCTTGACGCCCTCCTCGATTTCCCAACCCAGCAAGCCACGCCTTCCTTATTATATACGTAATTACTCCTACTTTTAGCTCCTTCCTTCAATTAACTTTATATCAGTTTATTATTTGTTACCATTGTGTAAGAAATATGAATAATGTGGGTTAATAGTAAATAAGAAAGACAGAGTAGATCAAGAGAGTTTATATATAGAGCAGAGAGAGAAGATTTTTTTGGTTCTATTTATACATCACTTTATTAAATTTTTATCACGAATGTACCATATTATTCTTTATTTATTATAGTGTAGATGGTTATTTTTTTAAAATGAGTACATAATAAATAGAGATAAAGTTGAAAAGTTGCTATATTTTAATGAAGAGTTAATGCAGTTTAAGATTTTTCTTAATCTCTGTAAAACATATTCAAAATACCTTGCAAATAGGCCAAGAAAAGTATTTACCAAACCATGTCCATCAACTAGCTTAGATATTATGTTTAAGATAAAAAGAATTAGTATTATTGTAATGTCATTCATTCATTCGAATGCAACAAAACACGATGGCGTCGAGTAAATATTAGTAAATATTAAATGGGAAGTCACGACGAATCACCGCTCTATAATTATCAAATCACATCCATCAAGCAAATCCTATATTTAGGATACTTGTTCGCTCGAATGAAACAAAACCCAGTGGCAAGCATTAATTAATGTGCCAACTAAGGATTCTCCAATTTGGTTCTTTGTATTCAAACGGATTAACATATGCACAGCAACGTAAGGATCATCCGAGGAGGGTTTATATTGATTAGAGTATTAATGTTAGCTACGAAACGGCTTCATTCTTAATTTCTTCTACCTCTCGATGTTCCCAATTTCTTAGTGTGTGGCATTAACGCTACTGGATTTGATGTTTTGCTAAAACGCAGAGAATATTAATTAGTTTACTCACATATATTACTTTGAGTTATAGAAATTAATGGACGGGACGTCATTACGAAGTTAATTACGTTTGGATCTTGTTCACAATATATATTTATAAATAAACAACACAAATGTTTTTAACAGTTTTATTTTTTTCTCCATATATTCTTTTATTGATATTGTGATGATTGGTACATATAATGGAGGGCCATGCATCATTTTCGATGATCTGAGAACACTGCGCATAACCTGTTCAAGCATGGGCCCTTGGCATTAAATAAAGATTGAAAAGAAATAGTATGTTGGAATCCAATTTGAATAGCAAATAGAGTACTATATATGTATCTACAATTACTTGACAAAGAAGAGAGAATTGGCAAATTAAAGCTTATCGTGAGGTTTCTTTAAAGTGAGGGTTAGACTTCAAGAGAGATATAATTTGATTTGAAGTAGATGACAAGTAGCTAGATTGATTCCATCCCCTCAACTCTCTCCATTTCCCTTTCAATGCCCTAACTCCATTATTGCCCATATAAGGTCTGTGTATATTACCATATTGACCCTACTTTAATCTAACCAGCAACTAGATGGCAGTGAATGGAAAAGTAGACATATGTTGGACAAACAAAGGAGGATTGCGGGAAGCAAAGTCATAAAAATACTAACTACATTTTGATACCTGCTTTTGCTTTATTATTATATATTTTAGGGGGATCATGTGTGTTTGTGCTTGCCTCCTTTTTAGGGCAAATCGTTTGCATCTTGACTTGTGTGTGCGAAATATATACTTTTCTTTATTATGCATCCATCTTCTCTCTCTCCTCCTCTCTTTTTCTCATTTCAACTTAAAGTTTATATATATATATATATATATATATATATATATTCTTCATGTGATCTCCACCCCTCCATGCCATGACTCCACATTATTGAGAATCTCTCCCTTTCTTTCTTCTTTTTGGGAATCTCATTCATCTCCTCCACAATTCAGGCATATAATATATAAAAACCAAACTTTGAATATGTCAATCCTCTCTTTCTATGTGTGTGTCAGTGTGCGTGAAAGAGAAAAAGAGGTTGGTGATAATTAATGAATGAGGTTCTTCGTCGTGAAACTGAAACAAACAGTTCCTTCTCTCCTTTTCCTAGCTTGCTTTTCAAAGTTTGGTTTTAGGATCACTTCCAATATTGTGGTTTGGTGCGAACAAGTCTGTTCCTTTAACGTTATCTCAAGATCATTTACTGCCTTCACATATATATATATATATATATATATATATAGATGATTGCTGATACAACGTTTAGTATCATTATATTTAACAACGCCCATCACATAGACATGTAAACTATAACTCGAGATCGATCACACTTGATTCGAATTGAAGGGTGCATATGATGACAAACTTAAAATAAGTTGAGCTATCATTATATCTTGTGTTGGAAACATACCTTACTTGTGGAGATCTGATACTTGAAAAAGAGGGTAGGTTTGCATACATCTATTGATGGCTAGCAAAAGCAAGTGACCGTTAGGTCCGAAAGAGATTGCATTCATTCATTCATGGGAAGGGTGGAATAAGTGGACCCAATATTATTGTCCTGAAAAATAATAAAGGTAAGAGTACCGTTTGATTCTTTTTTGGCCATATCTTTTTACTGATGCGTGTAACCTCACTATCAGAATTCAATTCCCAGTGAAAGCTGATTGGAAGAGAAAGTTGGGAGATTTTGGGAAATGGGGTTCATAGAGACGTGGTCAATGGAATAGTTAGTAAAATACTTTCCCCCAACTGAAGAATGCATTTCCCAATACATATCTATCTTCTGCCATGGGGCTTCATAATTCCATGTGCATAATATATATATATATATTCCTTATCCCCACAATGGAACAGCAGGTCATTTCGCATTCATTGATCTCCTATCCCACGCTATGCATTCGATAAAAAAAGATGCTTATTCCAGATCCAGGAACCAAATTTGCTGGTTTGGCTCATAACTTTGTACTTCCAACTTTTGGGTTTGTCTGAGTGAAATATACATATACTATATATGTGTGTGTGTATATGTATATGTCTGCTAATATGCTTTTGGGATTCCCTCGTCGGAACACCCACCATCTTTTAATGACAGTGCTGAGCTTTTTCTGCATCAAACAAACACACACACATGTTTATCCGAGTGACTGACAACTATGTATGAGCATGAGTGAGATGTGAAAAGATTAAAAAGTTTCATCAGCTTGTTAAGTGGAGGGTGTTTAATACTATTCTTTTGGGTTCCCCACTGTAACCATTATTGTTGGTAATAGTACACTGAAAGGCTTTTGTTCCCACCAAGTGATGAAGTGGGTTTCCTGGCCCATTCAGTAGCTTTCAGGTAATCTCACCAATAATGAGAGAAACTAACTTGCGGGCCATGAACAGCAAAAAACTTTAATTCTCTCCCCTTGGTGCAAGCAGGTCATATATATCTTCACTTACTACGTGTCCCAAGAAAACTATGGAAAGGATGACAATTAAAAACCTTGTAAAAGAAAGAATTGATGTAAAATGAGGACTTTTAAATTGTGAATTCTGAAGTCTGAGATGTGAACATATCCATATTTTGTGTTAATTTTCGTACAAAGTCCTCAATTATAATTATATCATTCTACTTCGATATGTTCGCCACATGTATCTGTATCTGTAGAATGTAATAGCGTGGTTGATGGAAAGGAAGAGTGAGAAAGACAAGAGAAACTGATGAGAGAGCATAGGAAGAATTGGTTTTGATGATTTGATAAATGAATTCGCTCGGCCAGAAACAACAAAGGGAGGAGCATCGGTTGCACCGTCGTGCTGGTTTGGATGCAGACAAATTAAAAACATAAGCCCATCACATACACTTAGCTATACATACATACATATATAATAATAAATGGCTCTCCATGCACCTTCCAATATAATCACTCTCTTCATCTTCTCACCGCTACACCTTTCTGCTTCATCACCATGATGAGTCCCAGCAATCAACAACATTCACTCCCTTGTAAGTTTCTCTTTTTTATATATTTGTGAGTGAAATTGATTATGAGATGCAATGATATATATATATATGGTGCAGAAGGACATCCTTCACCTGTGGGGTATCCCCCAAACGGTACGTCCCAACAGCAGACTGTTAGTAGGGGTGATGACTTCTGGAAGGGTTGGTATGTATGCATTGCGTTATATACATATGTTCCTACTTTCATGTGCCCTCAATAACAATCCCCAAAACATACATACGTACATACATATATCCTGTAATAATTGCCGTCTAAAATAATTATTCTTTTTTTTTTTCCCTTCTTCTTTGTAATTGCAGTCTTGCTGCTGTTTGTTGCTGCTGTTTCCTGGATTGCTGCTGTTTCTGATCTCACCTCATTCATCAATATTCAACTTATAATTAAGGATCTTTATTTCTTCCCTTGGATCCTATTCGTATATTTATGTACTTGTTCATGTGATCCTTTCCTTACTACTTCCTTGATTACCATATATATCTCACCAAGTCTCGTGCTCTCCCTAATATATCTTTTTTTTTTTGAGGTGACTAATATATCTTATATTATTAACACATTGCTGACATATAAAATGGCTAGAGATTTCACAACGTACATGCATAATCCCAAATCCAGAGCAGTACGTGCAACATAACAAGGCCTTCAACCAATCTTAAGCTGACAGTTTTAAACAACATAAAGAGATTTTAGTTCATGCGAAAGCACAAGTACTAATCGCATCACTAATAGGAAGGCCGTGGAAGCAACAAAGGCCTATTAATATGTCTAATTTTTTATTTCTACTGCACAAATTTTCACTCCATTTATTATTTTTGTTAAAAAATTATTTTTTTGCAAATATAAATTATTACTTGTAAATTAATATGAAAGTGAAAATATGGAAATAACAAGGTTAATAATTAAATCTCATTTTTCTTAAAAATCCATATCACTTAAAAATATTCTTGTTTTTACAACAAACAGTTCAAAAAATTTAAATATAAAAGTATCATGTATGATTTAATCACAACTTCATCAGAAGTAAATTTGTAATGTTGGCAAAAAAAATTTAAAAAAGAAAAATTAAAGAGATGCGTCAAGCTTACAGCAAGAGTCAGTCCAAACTTACAGCAAGAGAGAACCAATCCAACTGAAAGAAAGCGGCTGCGCCGCACCGAATAAAATTGGGCTGAGTTATTCTGAGATACGCCCACTTGCGGGCTGAATCCAACCCGAATCGAATCAGAGTTTATTATTATTATTATTATTATTCCCGCAAAAGTCATCTTTAAACGGCGCCGCGCGGCAGATGGAGGAGGGAAGACCCTTTTCCCGCGCAAACCTTATCCCTCACTCTAGAGGCGTCGTCATTCGTTCTCAGTACTTTGGAAGGATTTGATTCTGGCTTATATCTGGTATCTTTCATCTATGTTTATTTTGCGTTTGTATTGAGAAAATTATAAATTTCTTCAGTTCTTTGACATTTCTCTTCCATAGTTTCTGTTATCTTCTTGAATCTTTGATCTTCTTGCGCCCTAATTGCTTGTCCAAATTCTTTTCGTGTCCTCTAACTTGGGATGATTGTGACTCTGGTAAAGCATTCCAAGTCAACTGGTCTTCCACGGAAATTGTACGAGTTAGCTGTTTTCATGTTCGTGCAGGTTTCAAATTAATGCCTGAATTTTGTTTTGATAATGCATGTGGATACGCGGATTGTCATAGGTCTCTCAACAAACACTTCCAGATCAGCCCACCTTCGGCCATATAAAGAACGACTTACGCACAGATGACACTTTAAAGCTAAAATACATTACTTTAGATGTTATACACCACATTGGTACAGATAACATTACACAAAACCCACTCTAATACAAATGACACTGTAAAGGAAGGAAAATGACTACACTTTCAGATTCTTACACAAAGGATAAAAGAGGAAAGATACAAACCACACACAATGACATTACAATATCAACAGAACAGAAACTCTAGAACCCCTTTCGTCCTTCCAAACTCCTCTCTATGTACATCCACTCCCAACTTTCTGATTGCTTCACTTGCCCTATTCATCATGACTACCTGGCTGGCTTTTCTTCTAAACCATTAGTTCCACCTTTTCTGCCTTTTCACCACTCTTTTATGTCTCCTTCTTTGAGTTTTGGGGGCAATAGGTGATGGCGTCTTACCAGATTGCATTTTGTATCAAAATTATTTAAATTTCTTTTATTGCTAGCAAATAAAGCAAATCAAGTTCTTTGCCGTGAAGGTGCTTTGGCTGATTGCTCCTAGTAACATTATCTGTTCAATAAGATTAAAGATCACAATGCACTGATATTTTTCTGGTGTTCGTGTGCAGTTCTCCACTAAGTTGTCTTTAATGGGTCAATATAAAGTGAAAGAGTAGCAATCTGGAGGTCTACGATGACAAAATACTATGACATTGATGACATTATCACAGAGGAAGAGGTAGTCATCAGACTCTTAAATTCTCATATACTTTCCTTTATTTCTAGCACGTCAAATTGAATGAGGGATGTTAGTAAGATGTTTTTAAGAATAATATTGTAAATAAGTGAATTGATTTAGTAGTTAGCCTAAACTTGCTATGTTTCTGAAGACGTATTAGTTTGGAGTAACAAATATCAGGATAAAAGTGTAATATATCCTTGTTTGGCATTGAAGAATAAACGTAATGATTTGTTTACTCTCAGTCTTTTTCATTTTTCAGTTGATGTTTTTGAGTTATACAGTTGCTGATCTGTATAGAGCTACCCTGATCAGTTTCTTATTTTAATACTATAACTTGTTATGTTCTTGCTACAGATTGTATCAGTTATATTCCAAAAGGCAGCGTCAGGAGTGGGAATAGATCCCAGTTCTGAAAATGATTACGTAAGAGCTGCTGATCAGTCATGGTTGAAAAACAAATCGTTGCACCATGTTACTCTAATGATTTAACCAGACTCTAGCATGTTTGACTTTCAGATTGAAACAGGTTCCAAGGTGGAGCTGCCTTTCTGGCTCGCTCATGAGCTACAATTGAGACAAGTAGTATCGATCAACATTCCCTCTTGTTTTGATCAAAAGTAATTATCAAATCATAGCTCTTTTAGCAATATATAGGCTTCGCTCCTTGTAATATTTAAAATTCATCATTACATTGACAATGAGTTAAGAAGCAATGCCAATTTAGCATTATTTGCTCAATGACTTTGACTTGATTTGGATCCAATGCTATTTTTCAACCTTTTTTCTTAGGTCCTGATTAATTGTCATTGATTGAATGTGTATAGTGATGAATTTCCATTGCTTTTATAAAAGTTATGAACATTATTAACAGAACATGTGCCCAAATCATCATCTGCAGTTGTGTCCCGATGTACAAGAGGAATGCTGTAGTTAATATTGGATCAGTTTTGATGTTAGGTTATAAAATGTTTGCTTTATTTATGCCTGCGTCTGCTCGTAATAGTTGGTGTCTCTTGATTTCAGAACTAGACTAGAGATTCAGGCTGATTGTGCCAGTGTGGATCTGAGGTCTCGGTGTCCATTCTTTTATGAATTTGGATGCAAGATAGCACCCGTGTAAGTCTCTTCTATGCTGTATTTTTCAGTTTCTTGCTTACCAAAAGGCTGTTAATTTCACTGAGGTTCTGAGCTTACTGTCATATTGCCACTGACACATACTTAGGCTTACGGTTCTATGTCAGATAATATTATGCGGTTGCTGCCAACCTCGACACCTTGGATGGGCCAAAACTTTCAGTCTGTCCTATCTCACAATGCAGAAAACATTTTCATTCAAGTCATCATTACTATAGTTTTCAATTTAACAACCAAATTTCAAATGAAGAGTGATGAAATGCCAAAGAATTACTGGTTACCACTGTGTCTGAGCATGCGCCTCTATAATGAAATTGCTACCAACCTTTTTTGTTCTGCCTTCTCCCCATCCTTATCCTACCCTCGTGGCACCTTAATAAATGAAATGATATAATTCAAGGCCCCCTAAACCTTGGGTAATGAGTAATGGTGGTCACAGACCATTTGTAATTTGCCTAAACATCCAAGATCTATGATTAAGTGACTTGTCTTGGGAAATTTTTTTATCCTCTTGTTGTATTTTTACATGATTTCTTTTTTCCCTGTTTTTAGATGAAGAATTTCATCAATACGAGGTGTCCAGTGATTTGTAAATTATTGGTTGCACATACCATTAAATACGTCTGATTATGTATTTCATATTTAAAACAAAAAATTATGAATAACTTATAAAGAACATTATTTTCATGCTATTGCCAGTGAGTTAGAAATTTATGGAGTCAAGGTTCACAATTTGAAACGCCCCCTCCCCCCAAAAAAAAAAAATAAATAAAAGATTGAAAACACTGGTTTATTTATGTGATTTGAGAAGCACACATTCAACTATCAAATAATTCCAAAGTTTTAGTAGGTTTTGTTTTCTTTTCTGTTTCGGGTAAAAATAGTTTCGTTCTCTTTTAATGGCAGGGTTGGCGATAGGACAATTGGATTTCTGCTCTTGTCTGCATTTAAGAATAGGTACAAGGAACTACTCACCAAGGCGCATACTGCAGCATTTTCAGCGGCTACCAAAATCTGGTCAATCCTAACAAACGAAGAGATCAATTGTGAGTATTATTCTGCTTTTGGAGCAAAACATATATACTATCTTCGTCTACAGCTCCACATTTTTCTTTTATTGAAGCAGGTTGATCAGTGTAGCTTAATTTATGCCCATACTTTTTGTAGTGTATGAGGCAGCTCAATCCTCCATGGCATCCTTTAAGAAGTGGCGAATTGGGGGACCTAGATTTCAGAAAGCCCCTGTTCTTGGAAGAAAGAGAAATCAACTGAATAATTACTCCTTAAACTTGTCAGGCGTCTTTGACAAAAAAGAATTGTTAGGCTTCTATGAATATCTCATTTCACCTCTCTCTCTGCGTGGAGTAACTTCTATAAATTCAGCTTATTATTTCAATTACTCATGACTCGAGGAAAAAAATTTAGTATGTGTTGCGGTAGTTTGATGATTCCCGGTGAAGGGTATGAACACCAGAGATTGGCCACTTTAAAAGATTTGATTTTTCTTAAATAAGAAAATGAAAAAGGAGGATACTGAGAGTTTTGATCAAATACTTCTTTTACCAGTTCTGGGCAATTATTTTTATTCTTTCAATTTTTCAGCAGGATTTAAATGTTTAAAAAGTGAGTGCCATCTAAATATTTTTCAATTATCATTTTCCCCATGCATTGTAAGAGAAAAAAAGATGTCGAGTTTGTCATATATTGATAAATAAATAAAGATAATGAAAAGATACTTCTATAGATACATTATTGTGTTTTTTTTAATAATAAACATAATAATTTTTAAAGTGATGTAATGATAGAGCTTTAATAGATATTATAAATTTAGTTTTTTTTTGTGAAAAATATTTTCTCCATACGGTTGATAAAATTGGGTAGCTAGTAGCTTTTTAATCAAATAACTCGTTAATTTTAGTTGTCCCACCTAGGCATTGATTTTATTAAAGTGTACCTGGCAATTGAGTAAAGGAATACCTATTCTTAATAATTAATTAAAGTTGAAGTCGTTTTATTTTTAATAAATACTTATAATGTCACATAATGTTTGAATTTCATAAGCTCAAGCGATGAGATAACGCTTAATCATTAGCTGATCCAATTTGCACGCTAAATATGCATACTAAAATGTACTCAGTCTACCCATATTTTAATTTATATTATTTATTTCTGAAGTTAAGAGAAGCCCATTTAGGGTCTGTTTGGGATAGTATTCAAAATCACTTATAAGCACGTTTTAGGTGAATTGAGATAAAACTATTCTCATATACATACTTTATATTTCGCAAATCACGATTGAAAAGCTACTTATAAGTTATTCTAAACGCGCTGTCTCAAAAAATAAATAAAGATGCTACTAAACCACATGTTATAAATTTATGGGATCACTAATTCATATCTGATATGCTAAGATCTATGAATGACATTCCTATTGTTAGATCTCATTATTACAATAAAGATGTTACATTCCAGCTTAAAATTGTCGGATCACAATTATGGTAGCTTCCTCCCTGACGCGCAAATAGTTCCTTTCTAATGTGTAATCATAATTTTTAATCCTTAAATATTGCGTAAATAATAGCTAATAAATTAATAAAAATGCAATGAGTCTGAGTTGGTGGACACATCATTGCTAAATCTGCTAACACATTTTAAAGATCCACCTGTCGCTTTATTCTAATATAGTTAGGTGGTGTTTTTAAGAACAACCTTAATTTTATGTCGCCATACAAAATAATTGGATATGGCACATTTAAAAGAAATTCAAAAAAATGTAAAGAAGTATTCTTCGTAGACATATAGTTACACTTTAGGGTGTTTTTTTTTTTTTTTTAAATATATGAAAATATGCTGTAAAACAAAAAGATATTCAATTCAGTTACGTTTGAGCTAGACTTTAATCTGTCTAGTCTAGAGATCTATTTATAAACTTGGCAAAAAATATATATCTATTTATAAAACATAGGAACTAAGAGAGACGTAATCCACAAATATTAAACTTCTATATATATAAATATATATATATATATATATATTATGCAAACATCTTATACAGCTCCTTATACTTCTGAAAATTTGAATTTTCCATGTCTATCAAAAGCATGAGGGCACCCTTTAAAAGAAATAAACTAGTTTAATTTTATGTATTACTACTTTATCATAATACCACTTCTGGTATTTAATATATAAGTTAGTTGAGAGTTGAAGTTAGTTTTAAATATAAAATGACAATTCATTTTGTCTATTCTTTTTTTTTTTTAAAATATCCCTATTAATTATAAAATATTCTTACCAAGAGATAATTCCAATCATTTAATACACATGGCTAAAGAGGATAATTTAGAGAGATCAACACATATTTGTGATAGACAACCAACTTAACTAATTTTTTTTAATATTTCAAAATTAGTTATCTAGTTCTTATATTAAAAGTCAGAGATGGTGATATTTAGCACTAAAAAAGTAATAAGATATATAATTTCCTCTTATCATCGATCAAATGAACAATCCATGCCTCTATACCTATTTCGATTGCGCTAGATAAATTGATTTGATTACATTTGATGAACCAGAAATGGAACTTCTTCCAGATTAATTAGAACTACTGAGTTAAGGAGAGGGCCGGGGGGGGGGGAATAAAGGATGAATAGCTAGCATTAAGCATGGTTTCTCGCAGAGTCTTAACGGTTTTGTTTCAAAGTTATGCATGGCTGTACGGCCTGTACACTCCAATTGATCTCTGCTACACTAAAACCCAGAATCTACACTACAAACATAATATGATTGCGTAAAGGCCATTTATTCATTAGCATGATGAAAGAATCATATATGGAGCCCAAGAAATGAGTTAGAACTTGGAACCGGGCAATGTAGAACCATTAGAGATGATGCTAACTTGAATAAGAAGATTATAAGGACCAAAAAAAAACTCGAGAGACACAAGAATATAGAATTTTAATTAATTAGAACACATAGAGCTGTACCAATTCTTCCAAAGACTCAGAACTAAACTTAGGATCTGCATTTTCCAGCATCCACAGCAGATGATCAAAAAGAACCACCTCACAGTTCACCACCAACACATCTTCCTTTTGCTTCGACTTATCGATCAGAGCATTCAGCAGAGGATGGTTCAGATACTTAGAGCTTATCACGTACCTCTTCCTCGTACTCCCAACATATATAATTACACTGTGCTCGTCTTCTTGTTCTTGGCTTCTCCACATGACATCTTCCTTGGTAGATTTGGATCTCAGGCTGCTGTACGAGGATGTTCTTCCTAATTGCCTGGACAAGCTCTTGCACTTTCTGAGTATTAGATCGATCTTCTTCATGGTGGTTCTGGGTTTTAGATGACCGAGGGAAGGAATTAGGAGAGGAAGAGAAAGAGGGTTCAAGCGGAGGCTTAAGATACACTCAGAGAAAGTGTAAGGACTAAGAAGGCTTTCAAGAGACGGATATGGAGGAGGTGGGTGTGAGGTCGTTGTTTTTTGGTGCCAAGTGTGGGGTCTGTTCCCGACCAAACATTATTATTAGTGACATAAACAAGTTATCTTTTCTATGAAACTATGATCATTTTGAGGTTTAGCCTGCACGCGGAACCGACAATGAGGCTCCCTTACAACTAGCTAGAGCAATGACCGATGAGCTAAGCGTGAGTGATGGATCTCCCATTTGGATGGCTTGTAATTATTTTGACTCCCGCTCGGAAAACGAAATGACAAGACAAAACACATCAGATCCTTCTAATAATGACAAAAATGGATCTTTCATGCTCCTCGATCTGCAAAACTTAAACTTGGAGTAGTTTGTGCCCACATGTCCCACTTATATTTTAGTTCTTCAACAAAAGGAAGCAAGTTTGAATGCAAGAGGAGTGGATGGAACGTCTTTTCTTCTCATTTTCTTGGATAGGCGCATGAGGATGACTATATAGGATTAACTAGGCCCATGTGGCTAACCTAGCTAGCTCTTATCACTAATGTGGTTGACTATAGTTCAAACCAATAAGACTCTAGATAAATATGTAGCATGACAAGGCATTACAAGCTAAAGATAAGCTTAAAGATAAGAACTGAAGGTGCAAGAGCTATAACAGTTTTCAATGAATTAATTAAGGAGGCTGTGTATATGCTTGGATGCTATATATAACTTTAGTTGCACGGTACGTAGCACAATTTATTCATTAGTCAAATTGTACAGAAATAATAATAGATGTTCTTACTTGATAAAAGCATATATAGGTGGAATTCTTAACAATGAAGTATAAGTTTCATCGGCTTTATCTTAAAGGGTTTTAATTGAAAATAATATCGTACTTAAAAAATATTCCTGGGATTCAACAATTTGCAGCAAGATGCATGCATGGCGGCGCGAGGTGGATGTCCCACAGGAATGGAAGCTTGAGTATAACTGCTTCGTCTTCTATGTATTAAACACACACATACACACACGTGACACATTATATATGCTATACGCATATTGCTTAGGACTTAGGCCTCTGCCCACACAAAGACACAACCATGATTTTTTCTTAACTTCATCTTATCATCAAGATTTTGCACCGACTTTTAAGGTTACCCACTTTTTTCCATAAAGTGAGTTTGGGTTTGCTTTTTTCCCCCCTTGTTTAATTATTTTCGTTATATGGAAATATTTACAAGTATGCCTCAAGTAAAGTAAAAAAAAAAAAAAACAACTTATAGCTTGGTCTATTTAATTTTCTTATTTCCAATCCATAAAAAAGAACGGAGAGAAACCAGTGTAATTAGCCAGCTAGCTGCTGGATACAATCATGGAATTATATATTGATTGCTTCATATATAATCATGGCATATATATATTTTGTCAGCAGAAAAACTAGTTGAGTTGGTAAGGAATCAACGTTAAGAAGATGGTCTTGTTGAATAGAGATCGATAAGTTTACTTTTGAGCTCTAAGCCGACAATTCTAATAAAGTGTGTTGTTGTTGTTGTTGTTGATACTACTATAATTAATTGTTACTTAACAACTTTTTTCCCGAATTATATATGTCTCCACTATGTGGTTTCAAGTTTTCTTGTATTCGACTCTCCTTGTTTCCATATCTACATTTTAAAGTAAATTAAGTTTAATTAAATAGAAATTTTTGCTCTTAAACTACTACCTCCGGTCCTTAATATAAGATTTTGTTTGATTTTTATTTTGGTCCTAAATATAATATCCTAATCTATTTTGTCTCTCATATGTATTTTTTTCCAAGGTAGTCCTTCTAACAATGGTGGTTCTAACCAATATACTTGATTAGCAATGATATTTTAAGAAAGATAACACTTATTTATCACAAATAATTAACTTAACTTATTCCCTTAATTTCCTCAAATTAGTTAACTAGATCTTATAATTAGGAGCGGAGGCAGTATATATTAATTCTTTCAAGGGCGCCGCCTTTTCTAGTCTATCACATAGTTTAACATCTCTCATAAAAGTATTAAAAAGGATCCAATCTTATCCTCCTTAAACATAAGTTATCTTGACCAGAACAATTATTTAAAAAAAAAAAAAGCACCAGCAAGTTACAAATAGATACCCAAAAATTAATACTATCTCCGGTTCTTAATATAAGAACTCGTTTGAATTTTATTTTAGTCCTAAATATAAAACCTCAATCTATTTCGTCTCTCATATTTATTCTTTTTTTTTCCAATACAGTCATTGTAATAATAGTAGTTCTAACCAATACACTTGATTAGCAATGATATTTTAGAAAAGATAATACCTATTTATTTCAAATAACTAACTTAACTAATTTTCTTAATCTACTCAAATTAGTCAACCAACTCTTATATTCAGGACTGAAGGTAGTACCTATTAAGTCTTTAAAAAATGGTATTTTGGTTGTTACATGCATGGGTAAAAGTAACACCAGTCCTTTAATATTTATTTATAATTTCGAACCTTAATTTGTATTAATCATTTTATAGGGTATTTATATTTTTTAGGGTATTTTCCGTAATTTTTCTGGTTAACTAGCCGTCAAAATAAGGTTTAGTAGAAGGACAACATTACGTTCACACCACTTTTGATATTCTAGAGATGATATTGTGTTACTTGACAGTTTAGGATACTTAGTGCTCCGAGAGAATAGTTTAAGGACAAAAATACCCTTAACTGGTGCCCAAGGTGAATCAAATCAATTCAATTTGATATGAGATGGCAAAGTTTAGGGGAAGTCACTGACATGGAATATATATATATATATATATATATATATATATATATATTGGCCTTGTGACACGGAATAATTCACTCTGTAAAATTGTGAAAGTAATACAAAATTCACATATATGATATATTTTAATCTGAAGTGAAAGGTATGCCTTTAAAGATAAATAAGAAAAGAAAAAAAAAATTAAAGAAAGAGAATAAAAAAAATAAGTTACAGGAAAAAGCTTTAATATACGGGGGCCATATTGTTTCAAATCATCAAGATTAAACATTTGTTACCATGCTTATGAATATAATGTTCGCACCAAACCAGCAAAAATGTTAGCAATAATTTTGTTGTTGACCCGTCAATACCCTGTTATCATCTGTCGCAGCATAACTTCGTGCTTCAACCTATCACAATGGAAAACAAAATTCATCAAACTTTCTCACTTCAAATGTTTAAGATCTTAAAATTTTATGTTCTTTTAATTATTAAAGGTAATACTATATTCCGCCGGACTTGCTACTAAATTGTAAAGAAATATGAGTATCATATTCTAAAACATACGGCTTTAAATAATAATTACGTAATAACCACTATAATTGAACAGTAATTTTGTGAATTTCTTGTAAAATCAAATAACGGATTTGCTCTTAAAATAATTACACTTTTTTGAATTCTTGTTGAGGTGAAATTTTTTACACACTTTAAACTAAGTGAAAGTGTGATAAATACATACATGTATGCGTATACGTACAGATAACAAAACTAAAACTTTGACGTCTTTGATTATTCAGGGTTTGTAGATTCATAAAACTGTTATTAAGGTAAGAGCAAGGAGATAGGGGCCACCACCAGCTTATCATGGTTAAGCATATTTTAAAAAAACAAACAAGAACCCCATTTAAGCTTAGTTTTTAAGTCATAAAATTCAGACATTTTTGGCTAAGACAGACCAAATTAATAAATGATGACAGATCAATAGCAGTAATCATTCAATTACTTGGAAGCAAACTAGTATTCATCACGTCACATCAGTGACAGTAAAGATATCGAGTGCTACAGATAGTTGAGAATTCAATATTCGAATATAAAATAAGAAAGAAAATGATATCATCCTCATACATTTATATTTAAAAGCCTACCTGTTAACTTGGAAGTAATGCAATAAACAGCATATTCATATCTCTTTTAGGCATGTGTTATGTGTACAAGACTAAACGAATAACTATAGAAGTATTCTGCTGGTTAAAAAACTCCTTACAGGAAAAAGAATTCAGAGTTCTGCCAAAAATACAACAAAAAGAATGCCTTTCAAATCTATAATCAGCAATTGGCTGAAAAAATTCTCTATCTGTTGTCGTGGATGGAAATATCAACTTCTCTGTTGATCCTCACTTGACAGCAGCAAGTGCAGTCTGTCATACGTTGAAACGAAACAACATGACATCTCCTTCTTGTACAATGTAGTCTTTACCCTCCGATCTCAGCTGCAAACGACAGATTAAATTGGAATAAATTTCCAGGAGAAATCAAAATAGTTCCCAGTTCAGAAATTTGTACAGGACCCCCAAAAGAATGAAGAATTGAAGACAATCCAAATCTTCTTCATAACAAAAGAGGATGTTTACATTCTAAAAGCAATAATAATAATAAAAAAACATGATGAAGTTATTTGTTGTGTTGCTTTTTCCCAGAAATGCATATGGATGACGGATGACCCAATTCGTAATGGATGTTGAATCATGCTAAATCTCAATTACAGTAATCATTCGAGAAAAATTGATATACCCAAACCCAATATAGATCCCCCGGGCATGTCATCATCACAAGTTTGACCCTTACTCCACGAAATCTCGTCCAAGATGAACGCGTATTTACAAAGCTGGATTAGCCAAGAGATAAAAAATGTAGACTTTGCATGCCAAGGGCGATGGAGATAAAAAAGAAAACAACTTACAAGTCCTTTTTCTCTAGCTACAGCAAGTGAACCAGCTGAAACAAAATCTTCATAAGACACCTAATTTAAAATTGAATAAAAAATAAAGGTGTTAGCATAAATATGCAAAAAAAAAAAAAAAAAAAGTCTTTTCCTAAATTACGCATAGTTCCTATATGTATAATGCAAGCGGGGGGGAAAAAAGGGTCCAATTGGATTTAGTTGTCAATATCAGCTTTTTTTTTTTTTTTTTTTAATGGAAGTATCAGCTTTCATTGAATATCTTATATCCGAATATTACTACTACCTTGATTTTAGTTCTCTTTTTTTGAGAATCCATATACTATACCAGGGCTCTCTCTCTCTCTGGTTTCTCGTTTTTATGATGCTTGCGATGCCATGTTATATGTTCCAACTTATTGCAATTTCAGAACTGTATCCTGTCACTTACTGTTTCTGCTCGAATAAAGCCTTTCTCAAAGTCAGAGTGAATGACTCCAGCGGCTTGAGGTGCAGTCATTCCTAGAAAAACAGAGGCTTAGTAATCAAAAAACAGCAATGCATCCTCGGAAGTGACTATGTATCATTACCAATGTTCTATAACAAATATGAGCTATCTAAGATCTTACATAGTAAACCAGGCCATCTAAACAAAGGATCAGTCAACAAAACATCAGCAGATGAAACAAACTTCATGTTAAAAATTACTCAAATTTATATATCCCCAAGTATTTGAACATGATGCTCAGGGCAGGCTGAAGCCAATGCACAGTCACATTTTACTATAATGCAAATTAACACGCTCACATGCAAACAACCAACCTGCAAGTATTGTCCATGCCTTTGTTTCCTGAGTACACATTAAAGGGGAAAAATCAGCTGCGAAGTAAATTATGATAGATATTAAAATACATGCTCCCTGCTTTTCTCTCACCTTCTCACCAGAAGTAAAGTAAGTTCGCAACCCCAGAAGGCTATAGGTTGCCCTAATTAGATTGCCAAGACCACTTTCACTAACACCAAGAGATTTCAAGTATTCTTGTCTTTCTTCAGTTGGTAGCTCAGTAAGCTCTGCTTCAACCTGCAAGAACAAATAATAACCTCATCTTACTAGCCTGTCTATATTGACAATATCAAGAACGTCAAGATTTGTTTTCTTCCTTTTCTTTTCCCTCAGTGGCTTACAAGATGCAGACAATCCACCGCATTACTGAAAAATTAGCATTGGATGAACTCCCCAGCATCATTTCACGCAAATGGACCGACTCATAAGAAACATGTTCTGAACAGTGTAATAGTTACATGCTCCTTTCTAAATGCATACCTGTGCTGAAATTGTCACAATTCCTGATTGCAATTCAGACGCTAGATTCATGACTTCCTTTACATTCTCATTGCTTGAAGGATCAGCTAGTTCAGATTCTGCAACATTAGCCACGTATATGACAGGCTTCATGGTGAGTAAGCAGAGATGCTTTACGGCATCCCTTTCAAAATCAGTTAAGGTCACAGAACGTGCAGGTTTTCCATCCATGAGTGCTTCCCGAATCTTTTCTAGTGCAGTTTTTTCTGCTTCCTCCTAAGATCAAGAAGTTTTAAATATATTTTAATAATATATTTCAATCCCATCAATTAACAGGATACAAAAAGTCACAGGCGATAATTGCACTTCACAACCGTTACCTTGAGTTTAGATTGAGAATCTTTTGCCTTGCCCTTCTTTAGTTTCTCCAATCTTTTGTCAATCTGCATTTCATGGAAGAACAGAATTTCCATTCTTTAGTTCTCTAGTTGGTTTCATCATAGCAAATCATAAAACGCAGGCGTCATTACACATATAGAAGGCCATATACAATCAAAGTACATACGATTTTTAAGTTATTTAGCCGTTAACATAATTTTGGATTTTTAAAGTGGATCCCAAAGGAACGGGAAGGTAGTTAAAAAAGTGTACAGTGAAATTAAATAAGCTGACCTGATCCAAGTCTGAGAAAACAAGCTCCAAGTTGATAACATCAATATCAGTCTTGGGATCAACTTTCCCATTCACATGAACAATGTCATTGTCTTCGAAACACCTCACAACCTAATGCAATAATCAATAGATTCATAACAACATAAGATCACAAAATAAAATATAATACTCATTAAAACCTGGATTTGCCAAACCTCATTTATGATTAGCAATACAAAGAAATAACAAGTGTAGCAGCAATGACAACAATGTAACAATGCCAAGGAAATGGTAAGAGATACCTGAAGTATAGAGTCAACTTCACGAATATGGGACAAAAACTTATTACCGAGTCCCTGAAACACTTGTAGTTAGGAACAGGCTCAGAGTAGAGGAAAAATGCAGATCAATTATGAAAACAAGTGTTTGACGACACATACACTACAAAGGAGAGAGATCATGAGAATACCTCTCCTTGACTTGCACCTTTGACTAGCCCTGCAATATCTACAAATTCTATAGATGCTGGGACCGCTCTCTGAGACTTACTGAGATCAGAGAGCACATGGAGACGAGGATCTGGAACAGCAACAATCCCTACATTTGGCTCTATTGTACAAAAAGGAAAATTAGCTGCTTGAGCCTTTCCATTTTCGACCTAGAAATATACGATCACAATATATCAAAATTTGATGGATTACCATAGCAACAAGAGCTACACAGAAAAATTTACATAGAACATCCATAAAACAACCAGGAAAGTTACCAGAACCCGGAGAAACTGGTATCATTTTTATGTTTTCTATTTTTTAAAAATGTGGTCACTATACTTTGTCAGATAGTTGAAAATATACAGATGTGCAAGATCCCTGCCAGCAAGTTGCTTGTACAAGTATGCGAACGAAATCTATAAAATTATGCAATAAAGCATCATTCTTGTTCTGAGCATTCAGAAAGAGTGCATCTTTTAAATTGAGCTATCCATAAACCTAAAATAACAACCAAAATTGTAGCCTAGATCTCTTTTGCAGATAACTCCAACTTCAGCAACCTCATTTCAATCTAATAGGGCATCTGCAGTTACTGAAGCACCAAGTGATAAGCTGGGTCTCTCATAGGATCATATGCACAAGGATGTTGAGAATGAATTGCTCAAAGGATTCTGCTGCAAAGATATAATAATCTAGTGCTCTAAAAGTCTGTGATGATATAAAAAGGACCAGTCAATTGAAAAAAGAAGCGCATTGGCAATTTGCCTTATAATTGCTACAAGAACTATGTCTAACTACATCTCCAGTATCAAAGAATCATGTGTGTTGAGTTGATGTCTCAATATTTTAAGAAAACAGGTCAATATAGATGAACTTTACAAGGTAACAGAAGTGGGAAAATTGAACCAAGAAAATGGAAAGATAGTTCCATCTACAGGAACTCATTTTGGCTTTGCTGGCTGGGAAGTTGCAGGATGTAATTTATATCTCTCTCCATTTCTATCTTCTTCCTCTTTCACTACATCACTTCAGTCACATCATATGAATGATGCTTGCATCTTTCATCTACTGTGAACAAGAATTAAGGTGCCTATTAAATTTAGGAGTTTGGAACACGCATCAAGGCTATTCAACAGTCTCCTTTTCCATCCAACTCAGATCAAAGCTGATAGGAACCGAGTAGAAACAATGATAAGCAGACAATGAAACAGTGAACGGGCTCCTGATAGTGAAATAATACTCGAATATGATTAATCAATAGCAATCCTCCTACTAAGTGGGAGATAGGAAGTTACAAAAATGGTTCACACACTCACAGCTCATACAATAATCCTGACATTCGAGAGGTCAGCTCTCTCCTCACCATACTCTCATGCAAAAAACGTCTTACCCCCCTCAAGCTACAACGGCTAAAATACTTAAAAGTAAACAGCACAGTCTCCCAAAATACAACAACCTAGTACACAGACCTAAAAGACATTAGAGTGTGCTACTTTCTCCAAAAAGGTAGGAAATAGAAGTCAACTCCCTGGTTGCTTAGAAAGGACTGTTGCCTTTTGCTTGCTTCTGCCTCTGTCGCCTCTTATAGGTATTTTTAAAGAGGTTGATCCTATCAAAAGCGTACGCACATGGCTACACCATTTGGTTCTCTTTTGTCTTTCTTCTTCAACTATGACTGTATCATACAAAGTCACCACTATTGTAAATTCGTATTCACTACTTTTATCATGTTATCTTGATATTCCCATGCTCCTTTACAATTTTCATAACTCAGGCCCCCTTGATATTGTTCCAGACTAGAGCAGTTCCATGTCATAAATATAATGAACTAATTATATCAACTTTTGACTAGCTTATCCTCAACTTAAGACCACAATCGTCAATAAATATGTGTGTACAAAATAATTTTTTCTTTCTCATGTAAGCACTACATCATAAACGCCAAGCAACATGAAAGAGAAACCGCTTTGATGTTTGACAGTGTTAAAAGTATGAACTAACAGTATCAAAGCTTCAAAAATGATTCTCAATGAGTTAGGCAAACATAGACAGAGAACTATCCAAGGCAAATATAAAAGTGCACCTTTTGTGTCAAATAACAATCAGGACCATTCGCCAATGGCCCTCTGGTCTAGTGACATGAATGTAAGAGGTCAAGGGTAACCCCAGATGTTAGAGCCTGCCCCTCTGAATCAAGAAAATTAGCGACCATTTGGAGATTTCAGAAACAAAGAATAACTAATTAGCAATAGATCCCCTCTGCTTCATAAAAAATCAGCAAGCCTAGTATGGTTAGGAAACCAGTCTCTACTTATCAGCAGACTGAAGCAGAAAAGAGATAACATATGGTCAAAGATGATTTCTTTTATTCATTCAATGACAGAGGCAGAGTTACGGTAACATCCAAGTAAACTAAGTAAATAGGGAGTCATACTTCAATCCTAATAAAACGAAAACATTGAGCAAATGAGCTAGACTGAGCATTCCAAGGCCCTTCTGTATCGTGATAGCCAAAAAATGGGACTTTAGAAAAGAAAGCTTCATTATGTCAATACATACTCAAATTTTAAAATACAAATCCAGTCCTTATAGTTTCTTCTCAATATTTGAATCACAAAAACATAATGGCAGAGTAGAAGAAAGGAAATGAATGGCTTACAACGGCGTTGAAGAGAGTGGATTTTCCGACGTTAGGAAGACCAACGATACCGGCTCTGAGGCTCATGCTTATCTTAGATGAAGAGAAGCGCCGCCTATAACCAAAAATGCCTGTAAAGTGAGAGTTGCCGGTAAAAAGGGGTTGATTTCTGTGCAGGGTCAACTTCAATGGATGCACTAAACTGGGGATTAAGTGATTGCAAGCCGCTCTCGCCATTGCAGCCAAGACCAGAGATGCACCCAAGGAAGCAGCCGTAGTGAAGATTGAAGACGCGAGATATTTATCTGCATTGCACCCTTTCCTTTGCACACAATTTTTTTGGCCAGAAAATACACACTAAATTCTATATTTAATTTTTTGGACCAAAATTCTATATTTAATGTATGTAAAAAAAATGAGATGTGAATTTCTAATTCAAAAATCGTAGCCACCTAATCTTTAATTATAAAAATTAAAAATTAGATATCTTTGGTAATAATCATATTTATTTCATATTGTCATAGGTTTGTCTGTGGTTTATAGGTTTATAGGGTGTTTACTTTTTAAAAGCATTTTCATTTAAATCAAAATAAAATTATATATATTTATTTCGTATATCGTAAAATTATGATTTAGTTTCTATTTAAATACTAGGTATTTCTTAAAATTATGGTTTTGAATAAAAACCATCCAAAACATCATTTTTTTTTTTTTGCAAAATTGCTTTTGAATTGAAAACCATGATTTGGGAGTATAAATAATAAAATCATGGTCTTCCATAAGTGAATTTTTTTTTCCTTAAGCATAAAACCATAGTTTGAGACTTTGAGGGTGCATATAAATATATATATATATATTAATTATATAAATGCTACCTCTGTTTTTTTAATGTAAAAGTTAGTTGAAAATGCAATTTAATTTTAAGTATAAGATTTTAATTTATTTTGCCTTATATTTAAGGTCTAATATTGCTTTGAACATTTTTCACTTAGGAGCAATATTATCCTCAAAATTTCATAACTTAACAATGTTGTTCCAATCCATTAACAAAGTTAATTTTGACCATATCTAGACCTATTTATGCTGAGGTGGATACATGTTTTTAATGGTCAAAATTAACTTTATCAACTAATAGGTTAACTTGCTATGTTTTTAAGTTTTTGGAATAACATTAAATTCAAAAGAAATTTTCGGCCAACATTACTTTTGAGAAAAAAACTTGTCGATCAAAATTAGGTTTCTATTGAAAAAAAATATTTCACCTAGTCGGTAAAAATGCAAGAGCCTTTGAGTGTGGAAGTTGTAAAATGATGTCTAAGAGTAATCTGGCACAATAACATGCAAAGTATCATATATCTCTTTTGTTTTGGAGGCAGTGACTTATCCGAGTTAATTTGTCTTGAAATCATCTTCCACATGGCTACATGCTCTAGACTTGTGCAATTTTCTGAGACAACCTTAGACTATCCGTTTTGATAATTGATGTGACTGATGCTCTATTTGTTAAACTGATGTAAATTAAATCGAATTATTGGTTTAACAAAATAAAATATTTTTGCGATCACTAGACTAATAAAGTTATTATGCTCAGTATGCTTAATGTGAAAAGGCAGTAAGAAAAATCAAACTACTATAATCACAAGACTTCCAAGGATTTTGTTTATTGCCAAATTAAACTTCGGAGCTCGGATTTCAGGGAAAAAAAAAGGGGAAATTGCAAATAAAGACCCCCCAATATATAAAATGGCAATCAGGGACCCTGAAATTGAAAAATTGCTCACAAGGACCCGGTCCCAATTTGCAATTATGAAATCATGGCCAAATTACCAAAATACCCCTCTTTAATTTTTTTTCAACAAAAAAAACTACTGCCTCGCGGAATCGCCGCCGGCGCCGGAGTTCCGGCCACCGGAGCTCCGCCACCTCGGCCGCCGGCCGCCGGAGCTCCGATGCCGGCCGCCGGCCGCCGGATTCCGGCCATTGCCGGCGGCCTTCCTTTATTTTTTTTTTGAAACTGTTTTTTTTTTAATTGGGGGGAAGTGAGGTTGGGAGGATTTGATCCCCCAACCTCATGCTTCCCAAAATTAGAAATGACCATTGAGCCAACAAATTTTTGCTAACATTATAATACAAAAAAAAAAATAAGTTAACTCATTACTCTTGTTCCAGGTGATAACAAGAATACATTTGAAAATGACAAGTTTTGATTATAAAATAACAAGTCTGGGATTAAAATTTAACAACACGTTTTTTTTTATAAACACACTCTGTTTCAGGTGATAACAACAATACATTTGGAAATAACAAGTTCTGATTATAAAATAACAAATCTGGGATTAAAATTTAACAACACGTTTTTTTTATAACAACACACTCTGTTGCAGTTGATAACAACAATACATTTGAAAATAACAAGTTCTGATTATAAAATAACAAGTCTGGGATTAAAATTTAACAACACAATTTTTTTTATAACAACACACTCTTTTTCAGGTGATAACAACAATACATTTGGAAATAACAGGTTCTGATTATAAAATAACAAGTCTGGAATTAAAATTTAACAGCACCTTTTTTTTATATAACAACACATTTATTCCAAGTGATAACAACAATACATTTGAAAATAACAAGTTCTGATTATAAAATAAGAAATCTAAAATTAAAATTTAACAACACATTTTTTTATAACAATTAATTATTTTATACTTTTGAAAAATAAATTATTTATAACTTATAAAAAGTATTTTAAATCTATTTAATTTGCTAAAAAAATAATTTTTATCTCCAATTTATAATCAAAACTTGAAGTGTAATCTATTATAGATTAAAAATACTTTTTTATTGTTCAAATTTATAAATAAAATTTAGGGAAAATGACAACACACTTTTTTAATTTTTTAAAAAAATTTTTAATCTATATATCTATTTCATTCTTTAAATATTAAAAATAGTTTTTATATTTAAAGAAAAAAACTAGTATTTTTAATTATAAATTAGAGATAAATTTCATTTATAAATTTAAGCAATCAAAAAGTATTTTTAATCTACAATAAATTGTACTATTTATAATTTATAAGAAGTAGTTTGATTTATAATGAGTTGTATAGATATATAGATTAAAATTTTTTTAAAAAAAATTAAAAAAGTGTGTTGTCATTTTCCCTAAATTTTATTTATAAATTTGAACAATTAAAAAGTATTTTTAATCTATAATAGATTACACTTCAAGTTTTGATTATAAATTGGAGATAAAAATTATTTTTTTAGCAAATTAAATAGATTTAAAATACTTTTTATAAGTTATAAATAATTTATTTTTTAAAAGTATAAAATAATTAATTGTTATAAAAAATGTGTTGTTAAATTTTAATTTTAGATTTCTTATTTTATAATCAGAACTTGTTATTTTTAAATGTATTGTTATTATCACTTGGAATAAAATGTGTTGTTATATAAAAAAAAGGTGCTGTTAAATTTTAATTCCAGACTTGTTATTTTATAATCAGAACCTGTTATTTCCAAATGTATTGTTGTTATCACCTGAAAAAGAGTGTGTTGTTATAAAAAAAAATGTGTTGTTAAATTTAATCCCAGACTTGTTATTTTATAATCAGAACTTGTTATTTTCAAATGTATTGTTGTTATCACCTGCAACAGACTGTGTTGTTAAATTTTAATCCCAGACTTGTTATTTTATAATCAGAACTTGTTATTTCCAAATGTATTGTTGTTATCACCTGAAACAGAGTGTGTTGTTATAAAAAAAAACGTGTTGTTAAATTTTAATCCCAGACTTGTCATTTTATAATCAGAACTTGTTATTTTCAAATGTATTCTTGTTATCACCTGGAACAAGAGTAAATGAGTTAACTTATATTTTTTTTGTATTATAATGTTAGCAAAAATTTGTTGGCTCAATGGTCATTCCTAATTTTGGGAAGCATGAGGTTGGGGACTCAAATCCCCCCAACCTCACTTCCCCCCAATTTAAAAAAAAAAAACAGTTTCAAAAAAAAAATAAAGGAAGGCCGCCGGCAATGGCGGAATCCGGCGGCTGGCCGCCGGCATCGGAGCTCCGGCGGCCGGCGGTCGAGGTGGCGGAGCTCCGGTGGCCGGAACTCCGGCGCCGGCGGCCGGATTCCGGCAAGGCAGTGGTTTTTTTTGTTGAAAAAAAATTAAAGAGGGGTATTTTGGTAATTTGACCATGATTTCATAATTGCAAATTGGGACCGGGTCCTTGTGAGCAATTTTTCAATTTTAGGGTCCCTGATTGCCATTTTATATATTGGGGGGTCTTTATTTGCAATTTCCCCAAAAAAAAATGTCAAAATGCCATGTTGAGTTGGCACAAATTGTGAGAAAGAGTATAGGTTGAATTTCTCTATAACCCTGGTTAGTTACGTATTTACTTATGATTAAGGTGTATCCAGTATTTTAAAATATTTTGTCAAGTGTATCTGTATTTTAAAATATTTTGTGGTGTATTTATCACCTTAAGACATTTTTTAAGTGTGTTTAGTATTATAAAGTATTTTTAGTGCATTAGCACTCAAAAATATTTTTTAGTGTATCTAACACTAAGGTAAAAAAAAATTTCTGAGTGCTAGATGCACCTAAAAAATATTTTAAAATGCTAGATGCATCATAAAATATTTTAAAGTGCTAGATGCACCATAAAATATTTTGGAATATTAGATGTATCTGGAAAAATGTCTCAGGATGCTAAATTCATTTTAACCCCTTTTTTTTATTGCAAGATCTTTTTCATACATTCCCTCCGTCCTTTATTATAAACAACATATAACTCCATTATATAAATAAAAAAATTAGCTAAAGAAAATAAATAGTTAAAAATTAGAAGTTCTTCTTTCAAAATACCCTTATTTATGGAGGGGATATAAGAAAGAGAATAAAAAAATTATTATAATAAAAAGAATTATGAAAAAAAAAAATATGTCATAGAGAAAGACGATGGTTTGAGAAATAAGACAATAAATATATTAATATTAAAATAAGTAATTTATGGAAGAAAAATAAAAAATTTGTTACGAAAATTTAAAACAACTTATAAATATTATTTATATTTAGAAATAAGAAAGATATGGAAGTTGTTGTTTATAAAAAAAAATAGAGGAAGTATAAAATCTAATGAAGCAGTTGCAATTGAATGAAATTGCTAACGATGGAGAATCGGAGACGCGAACATTGACCATTGGCATTAACCGTTCCGGATAACTTAAGGAGGGAGTTGTGGTTGGGACAGAGCGATATCACAGAGCCGAGGCAATTGAGAAATGCTTGCTGGTATCTCTCTCTTTTCTCCTTCGTTCTTCTCTTCTCTGACCTAACTGTAGAGCCACTCGACATTTCTTCCTTGCCTCTTTCATCTGCTTTTCTTTCGATCTTTCGTTTTGTTTTTTTTAATCAGTACTTTCTGCAATCTTGAAGCCGATTGTAGTTTTTCCTAGTCGAACTAACCTAAAGCCTTGAGTTTTTGTTTTACATACGGATGTTAGCTAGGATTCAACCATGGCAGCGCTGCTGAATACCGTGTCTCCAGCCGCAAATCTGTCATCCAAAACGAAAAGGAATGGTTCTAGCTTTCACTCCCTGATTCCAAACATTCATGCCCTTTCACTCTACAGGGGTTTTCCTAGGGTTTTGTCATATACCCAGATAGCTATTTCTCCTAAAGATACTGTTTTTACTCTGCCGGATTGGAGGATTGGGAAGAACGACCCCAGAAGCAAGGAGCTTAGAGTTAATAATGCATTCCTCCATCTAGAGCATATGGTAGGCAAAGGCCACAAGCCTGATGTAACTCAAGCAACTCAGCTGTTGTATGATCTTTGCAAGGCTAACAAAATGAGGAAATCTGTCAGGGTAATGGAGATGATGGTAGGGTCAGGTATTATACCTGATGCGGCTTCCTACACATACTTGGTCAATTATCTATGCAAGAGAGGTAATGTTGGGTATGCAATGCAATTAGTTGAAAGAATGGAGGAACGTGGTTTCCCAACTAATACTGTTACCTATAACACTCTAGTTAAAGGGCTGTGCATGCATGGGAGTTTAAATCAAAGCTTGCAACTTCTAGATCGATTAACAAAGAAGGGGTTGGTTCCAAATGTATTCACTTATTCTTTTTTACTTGAAGCTGCTTATAAGGAAAGGGGATCTGATGAAGCCAGGAAACTTCTAGATGAAATAATTGCCAAGGGCGGGAAGCCCAATTTAGTGAGTTACAATGTTGTGTTGACAGGTTTATGCAAGGAAGGACGGACAGAAGAAGCTATTAAGCTTTTCAGGGAATTGCCAGCAAAGGGGTTTGATCCTAGTGTTGTGAGTTATAACATTTTGCTGAGGAGTTTGTGCTACGAAGGGAGGTGGGAGGAGGGAAATGAGCTTTTAGCTGAGATGCATGGAAATAATCAGCCTCCCTCTGTTGTTACCTATAACATATTAATTACTTCTCTTTCCCTCCATGGAAAAACTGAACATGCTTTCAAGGTTTTAGATGAAATGACAAGGAGCGGATTCAAGGCAACTGCAGCCAGCTATAATCCGATCATTGCCCGCCTCTGTAATGAAGGGAAGGTGGATCTTGTAGTTCAGTGTCTGGAACAAATGGTACTTCGGCATTGTAATCCTAATGAAGGGACATACAATGCTATTGCGATGCTTTGTGAGGTGGGGAAGATACAAGATGCATTCTTCATAATCCAAAGCTTGGGTAATAAACATAATTCCCCCATGCATGATTTCTACCAAACTGTCATTTCAAGTTTGTGCAGGAAGGGGAACACGTATCCAGCTTTTCAGCTACTATATGAAATGACGAAGTATGGATTTACTCCAGACTCTTATACTTATTCATCTCTGATTAGAGGAATGTGTAGAGAGGCCATGTTGGATGAGGCCATTGAGATATTCAGGGTTTTGGAAGAAAATGAGTACAGGCCTGATACCGATAACTATAATGCACTTATACTTGGTCTCTGCAAGTCTCGAAGAACAGACTTGTCTGTGGAGATGTTTCAGAGGATGATAGAAAAAGGGTGCATGCCTAATGAGACAACATACACCATTCTTATTGAAGGGCTTGCTTTCGAAGGAGAAATGGATATGGCTGCCAAGCTTTTGAAGGAGTTGCATTTGAAAGACGTTCTGAGCCAAAGTACTGTTGAAAGACTCGACATGCAGTATCGCTTCAAGGAATTGTCAGAATAAAGAGAAACACCCTCATGGCAGATAACCGCACAAAGGAAAGAGGATCACGACTTATTTCAGATCTGAATGATTAGGATGGACCATTGAGTGTAATCGTGGTTACAGGTAACATTAGGATCTTGAACAGCCATCGAAATATTGCTCCTAAATACTTGGAAATTTTGCTCGAGTGTTTAGAGATAACTAAATAAAGGTGTGAGCATCGAATTCAATGATGTCTGCTGTCTGCATTCTCTCTCATGCTACAGGTTTAAGTAACATTCATGTAAATTTGGCGTCTTAGTGCGCAGGAACTAGGATGCACATGTACTCATCGTCCCTTTCTGTCCAGATTTTCCCGGAAAGAAAACCTTAACACCGTAGTATGATGATTGAATGGCTCCTCGTAACATTTTTCCTTGTCTACAGATCTCATGGTCCTGTGAGCATATGCTTCGAGACCTTCATCAGTTAAAAATACTTACCTTGGTGACTCGTATTGCGCTCTTTAAAACATCCGAAGTGCTTTCTGAGATGCTGCATGTGACCCTATGTATATATGCACTTCCCTTGATAACTCTCGGCTCCCCTTCACTTCAGATTGCCGCTCAGCTGTGAATAGCTGTGCTGCAATTTTCTTTTGGGGACTGGCTACTTAAATTTCTTGCCCTTTTTGCTTATTCTCGTACGGAGCTTGTTCGCACTGAGTTTAATAATCCAAAAATGATATCGTTAAGATACAGATACCAAAACAAAAGTGCAAAAGCTGGCTCAAAGAAAGAGGCCTTGTTGATAGTTGTCCGTTTACTTTTAAGTTTTAAAAATAAGTAATTTTCAAATTATTTACAGATTTTATGAAAAAAATAGTTATTATTTGAATATTTTACTAAAATTAGAAATTAATTTGTGTTTGGTATCATAAGGAAAAATGACAAATAAAGATCATTGAATATATGAAATGGTGAAATGGGTACTTGAGTTGATGACATTGTCATCAGAGACTGAGTCTTAAATTAAAATTATAAAATTAAACCTAAAAGATCAAAAAACCCTTCTTATTTTCTGTCTTCCGTGTCATCTTCCGTTTCTGTTCTTTTTTTGGAGGTCGCGCTTGAAGTTAAGAGAAGAGACAAAGCCGCCGGACAGGAGAGAGGACACAAAGATTTCATTTGGTTCTGTTGTTGCTTGCCGCTTTAACCTCATCTCCAACCGTCGCCTCTTCTTCGACCTTGGCGTGGGCATGAGATTGGTTACTTGACTCTGGGACGTTCTTGAAGGTGCTGTGTGAAGCGTAAAACAATGGTTAAATAGCACTAGCAGATAGGTGACTCGATTGAGTATGGTGGATGATAGCATTAAAGTTGACGTGCTGAAATCTTCAAAACCAATGGCAGATGCTTTTTGCATTTGGGGTATTCTTTGCCACTTTTTTCTATGTCAGACTTATCTAATATCTATTGGATATGTTTCTGACACTTTCCTTCTCTCTGAAATCAAACAAGTCAGTTTTTTTTTTACTATCCATGTCCCATCCCTCGCTAATCTCTAGTGTGTTTTCATAGACATGATTCTTGACATCTCAGTTTGATATGCTATGCTTGATCTTATTGTTTCTTGGAAATTGTCTACTTCTTAATCATAAATTCCTTATCCTACTAGCCTTATTATTCTTGCTGTTAACTGGCTTGTCGATTCCGGTCAAACAAAAAAAAAAACTGGCTTGTCGATTTGATAGGGGTTGTTTTCCTGTGCTGTGAGCCTGTGAGTATAGTACTGTTATGATCTAATTTGGTATACTTAACTTGTCATATATTATATTTAAGTTGTAATTTTCTAAATTCAACTTGTTATTTGCAATAGCTAAATTGTTATTTAATATACTTGTTATATGTAATATTTAAGTTGTCATTTACTAAACTCAACTTGTTATTTAGAATAGTTAAGTTGTTATTTAATATCCTTAACTTGTTATTTGCCATACTTAACTTACAGGAGTTGATAAGGGATGGAAGACCAAAAAAGAAGGAGGAAGTTTCGGTAGATAGTTTTAATAGAGAAATGTGGATACATCATACATACTGTTACTGCATTTAAGATAGGTTTAATATTTTTTATTTTGTTGATGAGTAGCCACTGTTATGAACTATTAATGATAGTTATATATGACTGAAATGACATTGGGATTTATGATTGTTTAATGTTTTAGTTTGAGTTGTCATCATTTTCACATTTCACTATTAAATGACAATAGTAGTATGCAAGTTGTTATTCCCATAACTTGTTTTGTAGAACAATATGCAAATGTCTTAATACAAGTTCCAAAAATCATTATGCAAATAGTCATTTTCATTTTATAAGTTATTCTCATTATATATTTAGTAAAATTGTTAACAAATAAATTAAAAATGGTTGCATATCTCCTTGGGCAAATGGTTGTTTAGTAAAATAGGTAATTACAAGTTTAAAATAGAGAGTTACAAGTTTGAAATAGAAAATTACAGATCTGTAATAGAAAATAACAAGTCTTTAACAAGAAATTACAAGTCTGGAATAGGAAATAACAAGTTTACAATAGAAAATAACAAATTTGAAATAGCAAATTACAAGTCTAAAATGGAGTTGTTATTTCCTATTGTAGATTTGTAATTTCCTATTATAAACTTGTAATTTCCTATTCTAGATTTATTATCCCCTATTGTGGACTTTTAAGGAGTTACAAGTCTGAAACAAGAAGTTACAACTTTAAAATAGGAAATTACAAATCTGTAATAAGAAATAACAAATCTAAAATAAGAAATTACAAGTCTGAAATAAAAAATAAAAAGTCTACAATAAAAAATAATAAATTTAAAATAGCAAATTACAAATATGAAATGGAAAATTACAAGTCTGTAATAGAGAATAACAAGTCTAGAATAAGGAATTACAAGCCTGCAATAAAAAATAATAAGTCTGAAATAGAAAATTTCAAATCTACAATAGAAAATAACAATTCCATTACATGGAGAATTTATTTTATTTAGAGTAATTATTTTTACAAATATTTTTTTATTATAGCAAACTTGTGGCTCCATGTCATCGACTCTGGATTTAAAAGCCATCCTCTACAACCTTGCATAACTAAGAGAAAAGTTATTACTATCTTCTAATTAAGTTGCTATGTATAGTAAATTAAAAAAACACACATATGTTTATGTTTTGGGAACATGATGACAAACACACAGCCAAAAGTTGGATTTGGAGCTTCTAATACTCCATCTTTTAATATTTCTTGTATTGCTCCAATGTGAATATTTTCTTCTTTTTTTTTTGGTACAAATGTGAATATTTTCTTAGTCATCAGCTTTGTTTTGAAAAATCGTTTGGTCCTAAATGCAAATAGGAATCCGCCATTCTGGCCTATTAGGCTTTGCTCTAGTAAATGGCTCTCGTTCCTGCTGGGAAGAGTGTGACACTCATTCCTCCGTCTACTGAGGAAAATGATTTAATGATGCGAAGCTCAAAAAAGATTAAACATGGAATGGAGAAGGGTGATTGCTCAGATCTGAATCAATGGCCAAAACTTGGGAAGACTCCTGTCCAATCCAAGAAGTTCGGGTTAACTTTTGCAGAAACTCTGAAAGGTGTCAATCATCAGGATGATCATTCGGATGACGAAAAGGAAGAAGAGGATGCTGTATCTGACGATAGTATGTCTGAAGATTTGCATTCGGATTCCAAAGCTAGTAAGAAAGAGCCCTTGGTGCGAATAAGGGAAGATCCACAAAGGAATTTTCCTACATTCCATTTCTCAAGTAGGATGAAGAAGAGACTGTATCAGGCTTGGAAGAAAGCGGTGATTGTGAAGCTCTTAGACCACAGCATTGACTTCAAAGCTTTAGAAGCTAGACTCCAGACACTATGGGTGAAGCGTGGAATAATAAACTTGATCAACATTGGCTACGGTTACTTTGTAGTCAAACTATCAAATCGAGAGGATTATTTCAATGCATTAACAGGAGGTCCATGGATGATATATGATCACTATTTGACAGTGAGGCCATGGGAACCAAAGTTTAATCCGGCGAGAGCTAAAATAGATAAAGTGGCAGTTTGGGTACGGTTACCGAGGGTATCTCTAGAGTATTATGATGAGGAGGCTCTCACTTGTATTGGAAATAGGATTGGAGAGACGATAAAAGTTGATTTTAACACATCCTCTCAACTTAGAGGGCACTATGCTCGGATTTGTGTGATGATTGATTTGGGTAAACAACTGATGTCGGAGTTTTCTTTAGACGGTGAGGACTACTACTTGGAATATGAAGGACTCCATTCACTGTGTCTGCACTGCAGGGTTTATGGGCACTGTAGCGAGACTTGCAGTGCAAGAAAGCAGAACACGGAGCATCAGAGAGGGAGCCAGAATGACGGTGATTTGGGTGCACAAAAAACAGGGATGGACATTGATGACAAAAGGGGCAGTGATCAAGAGATATGGAGAGTGGTGCAGAAGCCCCGACGATAGCGAAGGGGAAAGGAGAAAGCAGGGGAAAGTCTTTGGCAACCGAACTCCGGGACGAGGTTTGAGGTTTTGGCTGACATGGATAATAATAATTTTGAATTAACGAAAGAAATAGAAGATAATGCTTTACCTGCAACGTCGGATATGGGGAATGCACTTTTGCAAATGTAGCCACTACCAGCATATGGTACGCGCGGGGCAAAAAGGCTGCGCAGAGCAAAAGCAAGCCAAGAATAACGGTTTGCCCACTGAGGTGTCCTAATGGGAATTCCTGACAGAGCGTTACAGCGAGCAGAACAACGGGTTGAGCAGGGGAAGAGAGAAAAGAGATCTCATGAGATGTTTGTGAATCACAAGAGAACTAACGAGATACTCATGTTGATGCTGGATGACACGAAAAATGAGAACCCTGTCAAACGTAAACTAGACGCTGATGGGGACGATAATATCGAGCATGGTAATAGTGAGGAGGAGCAGATGGATTACATCAGTAATTTTGATCCACTTCCTCATGATCCGGGAGATAGAGTAGAGAGGGAGGAAGGAAATAGGCCTGAGCATAGTGGGCCGAGGATACCTAGCCCATTGAGTGACGAGGCGGAGAGAGCCAACGTGAAACCTTTGTGGTGCCTGAAACGCAGTTCTAAGCTGGAGTGGGCCGTGCTTAACTGGACATACCCAATTTATGTTTATGGATCAAGTATTATATTGGAATGTTAGAGGGGCATGCGGTCAAGGCCTCAACAGAAACTTAAGGACTATTTTTGGCAAGTTAACGCCTTCGGTCCTAATACTTTCTGAAACAAAATGTGAGAGGGATTCAAAGTTGCGTTGCATTTATTCCTTGGGTTTCGATAGTCTCTTTGCTGTTCTGAGCACCGGTCGTTCAGGAGGATTGGTTGTGGTCTGGAAGAGTGAGTTAGTCCGAATCTTAATTCTTAGCAACAACAAACAAATGCTGCACTTAAGATGTGAGTTCTCAGGGAAACCAGCGTGTCTGATAACTGCTATCTCTGCAATACCACACTCGAACCTCCGTCAGACACTTTGGGAAGAATTGAAATTGTTGGCCCAGAGTATCGTAGAACCATGGAGTGTGATTGGAGACTTTAATGATATTGCTGAAGCTTCAGAACGTGTGGGCGGAGGCTGTGTTAACAGCAAAAGAATCAGATGGTTCAATGACCAATTAAAGGATTGTGGTTTGACAGATCTGGGTTACAAAGGTCCTAAATTCACTTGGAAAGGGCCAAAGCTGAATAGATGCTCTCGAATGTATCAGAGACTAAACCGAGCTCTGGGTAATGCTCTGTTTATGTCTACTTTCCATAACTATTTAGTAAAGTACGCCCTCGTACAAATTTTTCTGATCACAATCCTTTGATTTTGTGTTTGGATGCTGAGAATCTTCAATTTAGAGGTACCAAACCTTTCCGTTTTGAAGCTATGTGGATTGAACATGAGAACTTCCAAAGCTTTATGGCAAAATCCTGGATGCGGGACGAGGACATTAATAAAAGTCTGTCTAATTTTAAAGATTCCATACTTGTTTGGAATAGGGAGGTCTTTGGTTTTATAGAAAAAAAGAAGAAGAATATTCTTGCTAGATTGGCAGGGATTTAGAAGGCTGAAGCTTACCCATACTCTTCTTTCCTTGTTGATTTGGAAACTGAATTGCAATCTGAATTGGAGGAGGTGCTTAGTTTAGAGGAGATTAAATGGTTCCAGAAATCCAGATCTGAGTGGATAACAAAAGGGGATCGAAATACTCGGTATTACCATCTTAAAACTCATAGGAGATGGAAATGGAATAGAATTCTCTCCTTAAAGGACGAACAAGGTGCTTGGCTGGGTGATGAAGTGCAACTGAAAGAACTAGTAGTTAATTATTTTAAAAGGTGCTCTCATCTGATGAGATGAGTTGCAATGTTCTGAAAAACTACAGCTAACTTTCCTAGAGTTGATGGAACCTTGCTGGCTTCTATGAGCTCTCTACCTACTGAGGAGGAAATTAAATTTGCTTTATTTGCTATGAGCCCTTACAAAGCCCCGGGGTTGGATGGCTTCTCACCTATCTTCTTTCAACACAATTGGAAGGTGGTGGGTCCATCTGTTTGCAGATTTGTCAAAGGTATTTTTGAAGGATCCTTGACAATGGATAATTCTAATAAAACTCTAATTTCTCTTATACCAAAAGGAGAAAATCCACAACTAGTTGAACATTTTCGTCCCATCTCCCTTTGTACTGTTCATTACAAATGTTTAACCCAAGTCATTACACAGAGACTCAAAGCTATAATGAATGATTTAGTTTCCCCTTTCCAATCCAGTTTCATCAAGGGAACGCGCATAACAAGATAATATGGTGATTGGCCAGGAGATCATGCATATGATGAGTAAGGCTAAAGTGAAAAGAGGGCTTGTAGCGATGAAAATCGATCTTGAAAAAGCATATGACAGGCTCAATGGGAGTTTTATATATATTCGCACTGTGTTCTAACTATGATGCTGGCTTTAAAGATAAGTTTGGGGTCTTGTAATGGCTTGTGTAACTTCAGTAACTTATAATGTTTTGGAATGGCTCAACAACTGAGTTTTTCACTCCTAAGAGAGGTCTTAGACAAGGGG